>NW_009217291.1:0-3866 GCF_000690835.1 Fulmarus glacialis
TGGAGGTTAGCAAATGTGGTGCCCATCTATAGCAAGGGCCGGAAGGAGGATCCGGGGAACTGCAGGCCTGTCGGTCTGACCTCGGTGCCGGGGAAGGTTATGGAGCAGATCATCTTGAGTGCCATCACGTGGCACATACAGGACAACCAGGTGATCAGGCCCAGTCAGCATGGGTTTATGAAAGGCAGGTCCTGCTTGACTAACCTGATCTCCTTCTACGACAAGGTGACCCGCTTAGTGGATGAGGGAAAGGCTGTGGATGTTGTGTACCTAGACTTTAGTAAAGTCTTTGACACTGTTTCCCACAGCATTCTCCTGGAGAAACTGGCTGCTCATGGCTTGGATGGGCATACCCTTCACGGGGCAAAAAACTGGATGGCTGTGCCCAAAGAGTGGTGGTAAATGGAGTTAAATACAGTTGGTGGCCACTCACAAGTGGTGTTCGCCAGGGCTCAGCATTGGGGCCAGTTCTGTTTAGTATCTTTATCAATAATCTAGATGAGGGATGGAGTGCACCCTCAGTAGGTTTGCAGGTGACACCAAGTTGAGCGGGAGTGTTGATCTGTTTGAGGGAAGGAAGGATCTACAGAGGGATCTGGACAGGTTGGATTGATGGGCCAAGGGCAGTTGTATGAGGTTCAACAAGGCCAAGTGCCAGGTCCTGCACTTGGGTCACAACAACCCCATGCAACGCTACAGGCTTGGGGAAGAGTGGCTGACCAGCGGAAAAGGACCTAGGGGTGTTGGTTGACAGCTGGCTGAATATGAGCCAGCAGTGTGCCCAGGTGGCCAAGAAGGCCAATAATATCCTGGCTTGTATCAGAAATAGTGTGGCCAGCAGGAGGAGGGAAGGGATTGTGCCCCTGTACTCAGCACTGGTGGGGCAGCACCTCGAATACTGTGTTCAGTTTTGGGCCCCTCACTACAAGAAGGACATTGAAGTGCTGGAACATGTCCAAAGAAGGGCAACGAAGCTGGTGAAGGGTCTGGAGCACAAGTCTTCTGAGGAGCGTCTGAAGGAACTGGGACTGTTTAGTCTGGAGAAAAGGAGGCTGAGGGGAGACCTTATCTCTCTCTGCAACTACCTAAAAGGAGGTTGTAGCGAGGTGGGTGTTGGTCTCTTCTCGCAAGTAACAAGTGATAGGACAAGAGGAAACGGACTGAAGTTGCACCAGGGGAGGTTTAGTTTGGATATTAGTAAAATTCCTTCACCGAAAGGGTTGCCAAGCATTGGAACAGGCTGCCCAGGGAAGTGGTCGATTCACCATTCCTGGAGGTATTTAAAAGGCGTGTAGATGTGGTGCTTAGGGACATGGTTTAGTGGTGGACTTGGCAGTGTTAGGTTAACGGTTGGACTTGATGATCTTAAAGGTTGTTTCCAATCTAAACGATCCTATGATTCTGTAATCTTGTTTTCACGTGCTTCATATCTCAGTGCTATTGATTTACCTTGCACTTGGCTTTTTGCAATACAGGGAAACATACCAAGTTATTTCAGAGAATCAAAATGTTAAAAAGAGAGAAGAAAAGTATCTCATGCATGTACAGCAGCAGTGAACTTACGACACCATGTCAAACTTAGCCCATGGCAATACTTGAACCATAATTAATAGTAAATGAAATCGCTGACATGAGGAAATGTAATTGCAGTATCTTTTAATTTATGTAGAAGACATTTTAGCTTCTGGGCTAAATTTTCAAAAGTTCCTAAATAAAATAGAAGATTATGGGTAGTGTTGGATGTGTTGTTCCAGCTGGTGCTGATCTAGGTTAAGAGGTGATCACAGCCTACTGATAGCTCCTCATTATCATCCCGCACACATGCTGCCTGCTGTAGATTGACACCTGCACCATCTGAAAGTATAACCACAGAGATAGCTGCTTCCCACATCCAGTTCAGCTTTAACAATTCTAAACAGAGTGTCATTTGTTTGCTTGTTGCTAAGTTTTAACAGAACCAAGGGTGATGATGAACATACTAGGATGTGTCTTAAGACCTTATCTGAATAAGGACATTGAACCAGTTTATTTAAGTGTCTCCTTAGTTAAATTAGTGCAGAGGTCTGTACAGAATTGTTTATTTCAGTTCGAACCTTTGAAGTGTAGACTGAATGGCTTTACATCAAAGGTGTGTGTAAGGGGACTTACGCCAATGTAGAAGGACCATACAGGCTGTTGGATCAATAGATCATACATTTGTTTAAAAATGTATTATTGTAAAAATTGTTTTAAAACGTTTTGTTGTAAAATAAAGGGGAATAGGGATCTCTAGAAGGCAACTGATCCCATCCCAAGAAATAAAGAATTATTATTATTTGCAGATGTTTTCTTGAATCCCATGTTGGGTGACATGAATTCCATCATTAAGATGCTGAAGCTTAATAAATTACCAATCTTTCTCTGGAGGCTTTCAACAGGATTTAACTTGAATTCTTTTCATGAAAACACAGGGAACTTTTAAGAGGATCTTTATACTACAAACCTAAAGCTGAGGTACATTTGAGGCATTTAAATTGGGTGAGCTGTATCCCACCCCTAAAATTTACTACTATATGCTCATTTAAATAATATGTTAAGTGTACACATTGACTACAAACTATATTGAAATGTATCCCTCAGAATTTTATGCAAAAATCCTGAATGTTCACTGTCTAACAACCTAGAAAAAGCTAATATAAACTGCTAAGCATACTCAGTGTTAGCACTCCTGCCCTTTAGGCTAATCAGGTTCTAAAACCAGAAACCCTTTCCTGCAGGAAAGCACCAAACTCTCAATTTTTTAATGAACACGAGAAGGATTCACACAGTTTAAACTAGACTATGACATTGTGGTGTTTCTCATAATTTTTTTAAATAGTGAGGTGTAGAGGATTCACCTAGAATGATATATTTAACTTCTTCACTTTAGGGGAACAGGCCCACAAGCCTCTTTAAAAAGCAGCATCTTTTCTTAACAGTGGAAACTACTGATTAGTTCCTTGCTGCTGCAGACGTGGCCAAAGAATGCAAATGCAATACTTGCATAAAGTCACATGCAAATAAAAGGAACATACACAAGCACAGGTACAGGGAAAAAAAATTGCTAGGCCATTAAGCAATTTTGAGAATCTAGTTTAAAGAACTTTACATAACTTGGCAAAATGAAAGGCCTGGTGTGCTATAGTTGCTGTTTATAAATATAGAGGGGTAAACATGGGGGAGGGAAAACAGAAGAGAAGTTCCAGTTCAAGTCAGCCCGAAGATGTGGTGAGCAGAGAGTCCTATTCAAGGTAGAGGTTTAGCAAGTCTACCCTTGGCGTAGGACATCAGCTGTCAGAAGTCAGCAATTAAAGGTTTTTTCTGGACCATCATCTTAAATTATATGTCTACTCAAGACAAGGAGCAAGTAAACAACATCCAGCATCTATGAGAGATATTCCAGCACAAAAGTATACTTTCCAGGGAAGCTGTATAATGTTGATATAGTTGAAGTTGACCTGAGCCCTATTTGCCCCATTTTGATCCTGAGGGGATATGTATTCATCCTAATGGAAGTTGAGTAGCTTGCCAACCTTGGCCCTAGACTTCTCAGTTTGGGCCACCAGCTGGAAGAAGCTGTTTAGGTGGAAAGTCCACAAAATTGTTCCTCCCCAGTAGGAGGAACAGTCATTCCATTGCAATGCATGATTATATGCAGGCCCTGATTACTCAGATAATACATTGTTAGATGATAGCATGAAAGCCTGCTGTAGATCGATGCAGTGAAAACACTGTGCTCTTATTGAACTATTTCTATAAGAGATTTTATTTTTCAGATGAAAATTGTACTATAAAAGTATTGCCTTTGCCAGTAGCATGATGTTTAGACAGGTACACTCTTCGCTGGG
>NW_009217292.1:0-6235 GCF_000690835.1 Fulmarus glacialis
CTATGATTCTATGATTCTATGATTCCTCTCTTTAAAAGGCTGCACTGGATGAAAAGGGATTGAGTATTGACAAATAAATATGAATTGATCACAAAAAAAAGGATAAAATTGCTCAGATTCAAGTGGGTGTAACTGGGTTGTATTTAGTTCAGTCTGAAAAAGACTTGGCCACAACGTATTTTGAATTGAAAATGTGCTCCCAGTATCCATGTGTCAACAGTCCAAGAAAGATATTGAAACAGTGATGAAGACTCAGAGGAATGTCATAATGTTTAGAAGTAATTAAAATATACCACGTAGGAAGAGCCTGAAGGAATTAAGTCTATTTCTTTAAGAAAAAAACAGTGTAAAAGGTGAGTTAATCATGGTTTTTACACACATATGTGTGGAACAGCAGTTTGATGATCGAAGAGGCTTGCTTTTAATTGACTAAGATACATGAAGATCCTCTGGCTGGAAGCTGAAACTAGGCAAATTCAAGCTCTATTCAGTACACACATTTTTAATTGCGAGGGTAATTATCCATAGAAACAGCTATTCAAAGGTTATGATGGCCTCCCTAGCACTTGAAATTTTGAATATTAAATTAGATATTTTTTGAAATAGCTTTTTCAAAAAGCTCTGCTGTGGTTTTAACCTAGTTATTTGACTTGAAGTAGGAATTCATTCCAAGAAGACTTATTGCCTGTGTTTTGCTAGTCTTTAAACCAGATGACTGCAATGGCCCTTTCTGGGTTTAAAATGCTATCAATAAAAGGGAAAGCACTGAACAGAACTACTTTAATAAGCTTATATGAAAATTCAGCCTGATCACACTCATTTACTAAATATTATGGCCGCACTTTGAGCACCCAGATAAGACAGCACAGAATAGGTTCAGTGAAGGACACTTGTCTTGAAGTCATTTTTATGAGTATTTTGATCCTATGCTCAAGGGAACTGAAAGACCCTCACAGAATAATTTAACAGTCTGTAATTTAATAGAAGGTATGTGACCTATGTGGGCTGCCTGATACTATTTTTAATGCTGATGATAATAATAATAATAATCTGTAATTTTATAACATATATAAGCCCTCAGTCCTAGACTACAGACCCCATGTGCTGGGTGCTGTACAAATGCACATTTTCCTTTCACAAAATGTGTCTGCAAAGGGGCAAATCTCCACCTTGCTTTGTCCACATAACTATACGAGGACACACCAAGTCTCTGCAAAGCAAAGCCTATGCCTCATATTGCTTCTAATTCAGGGAGATTGTTTCCCATCCAGGCTAAGTGGATTTTATCAGCTGTGTCTACAGCCCATAAAAGAGAAAATCCCTTCCTACTGCTTTTAATTTTGTAAAGTAAAATAGATCTTCAGATCATGGAGGGCATGACCTCTAGGACCTCGTCTCCGGGGTAAGCCAGGTGATAAGATGTAGGGCCTTCCTGTTTACCAAACAGGAGCTGCAGAGCTGTACCACAGAGCATAACCTAGATTAATGCAGCAGAATATGCTGTTTGGAGTTTCAAAGCACATGCAAGTTTGGAAATAGGATTTGGGAAAGTGTACCATCCAGAATGTGAGGCATGCGATGTATGCCTTTGTATTCACAAAGAAAGCATTAGAAAATGAAACCCTTTTTGACTTTCATATGACCTTTGCTTGGATGAAAGGGTAGAACAACTTCTCCTCTTTCAGTTCAGCTAAATCTTTTCAACAGTTTAGTCAAATGGGAAATGTCTTTATTCAAATTCCTCCCACCCTTCAAGGGGACTAGTTAACAACCTTTCTTTGGAAAAAATCGCCTTGGTGCTTTAAAAAACCCTGTGTTATCTAGTGAGGTAACACATATTTCTTCTTCAGTGAGTCAGTTCTTGCGATGTTAGGTACACAAACTGCATGTTGGACTTAAAAAGGTAAAATGATTAGGGAGTGAACTAGGCTAGAAAAATGTCTCCATGCAGTGCAGATTAGTTTAAAAGATATTTTAAATATGCATTTAGCATTGGTGACTGGGCAAACATAGATATTTGAATCAGAGGAACAATTTGTTATTTATGAATGTCAGATTACATAAATAATTTGAATATCATTTATGACACTAAGGTTTAAACAAACATCAACCTAAATGTATGCCCCAAAGTCCTTACGAGCATTTAAATAAATGACATCATCCTCGGCACTTCGAAGAATCAGGTCACTTATTTCAGCACCAAAAATGATATAGGAGATTTGAACGAGGCATTTGTTATTAAAAAACTTGCATAAGATATTAAAATTGGTTATGTAAATGGCATTTGCAAATACATCTGGAAATTAAAGCAATGTAATCCATACAGTGATGTGTGACCTTGTATCATGTTGAACATCTTGTTGCATTTTCCTCTAAGTGGGAAGCATGTAAAACTTTCAGTCTTTGCTTATCTTTTTTAGCACAAAAGGTATATCATAATAAACAATGATCGTATTTGGATTGTTTGCTGAGAAGCAGCAGGATTTTTTTCGTGTTGAAAGCAAGAGCAAGACAGAGACAAGACTCTGTGGAGACTGTAGACACTGAATTATCACCTACTTGGCAATACTCAATAATCACTTGTGTGCAGGCTTCTATAAAGCTTTTGTGAATGGTCTAGGTGCAACACAAAACAGCATTTTCAGCCCTCTGCTCATTATAAAAGCAAATAGAAGGTTGAAATTGTTGAAAAATACGCAGTTGGCTTCGTAATAGTTACTCTTCAATGCATTTAAAAGCCAAATGTTTGAAATGTCATTAAATATTAGCAAAGTAAAAATTCAGCTGTTCCTTACAGCGCCTTTGTTAAGTAATCCAAAAAGAGACAAGATAAGAAAAAAACGCAAATAGGTAACTATATTTAAGTAATCAGATAATGTAATTTCAGAAACATTCATAATTGTTATATATTTATTTATTTTCTTCTGCATTTGTAAGTTTGAAAAATAGTACTACTGAAATAAATGCTAATGCAGGGTACATTGCTAAGGGAAGAGACACTGGCTGATTTGATGTAAATCCCTCCCAGCAACCAGCTCTTTGTGATAAAGCTTACAATTTTGACCTGTACTGTTCACAGCGCCTGTGCTATTTGCAAGCTATGGAGGCTCGTGTTCAACACTAGCACCTTAAAAGGCAGAATTACAACGTGCTGTCATCTTGTCCACCGCAGGAAAAGGAAACGGTGTCAGATAACCTTTAATACTGCAAGACGTGATTGCACTGTTCCTTAACCAAGGTGCAGGCTGAACTTCTGATATGTGCTTTGGACCCTTCGCTCTCAAGCTGCCTCTGGACAGGAGCACTAATTTTGTTTCGTTATCCTAATATGCGGCTCTGTTTACATCCTGCTTTTGAGCAAAGGTTCAGCTGTGGGCTGTGGCCCTACCAGGTGGAAACGCATCCAAAGTCATCAGGGAGGCAGATGGCAGCAGATTCTCCAGGCTGTGGCAACCATTAGTAACTGTCACTTTTCAGATCAGACCTGCATAGTTTTCTGGTTCCAGATGGCTTCATTTAAGCATTTGGGTTTAGCTCTTCTTCTTGACCGCTGACGTTGCTGGTTTGTTCTCAGGAGCAGTGTGGGAACCCAGCCTTTGCACGATGGGGCTTGGGTGTCAGCCTGGATGCTGTAAAATTAGTTCCCAGCCGGGACAGGAGCCTGACGACACTCGTCCTCTTCCTCTGCTTTGTGCCTGGAAGGCCTTTCTATTTCAGCAATGGTCTCAAATTAGAGAAGAGGCAATTAGCGATCGTCTCCCATGAACAGAAAGGATGGATAGCGCTCCTGTAATGACATCCTCTTCTCTGCTGGGAAGGGACAGATGAGAGCTGAGACTTTCCGCCCACCGAGTGCGTCAGAGCGCGACTTGGATGGCAAGCTTGCCTTGATTGCTCCAGAGATTTCAAAATAGATGCTTAAGAGCTTTGCAATCAAACAGTGTCCGTGCTTAACAAATTAGAATTTAAACCCAAGATGTGGCCCACTGTGGATATATTATACTGTGGCAAATATTATAAAACTATACACATATATATGAATAATTATCCATATTATAACACTGCAACAGTCAGATAGCCTTTAGTTCTCAACCAGGATTTTTCTCCCTTCCAACATAATTTTCTTTTTTTCTTGCTACCCCCCCTCCATCCTTCACATTTTTTCTTCCTCTTATGTGAGTTTTATCAGGCACTGAATCCTCTAAGTATTCCTTTTCTCTTACCCATCTCATCAACTACACCTCCAGCCTTATCTCCCGCTCTATTTTTTCTACCAGTTTTGTTCATCTATTATTTTCTCTGCCACTGTATTCTTCTCTCTCGACCTTGACTGCAAACCCTCTGTTTGCAACTGAAGAGTATTTTGGAAAGTAGCTTTCACACTGTGAATAAGCTGTCTTACAAGAATTATTTTTCCAACATAATGTCCTTTGACACTGAGTTTATTTTATATTCCTGGAGTGCTTCCTTGCCCACCTCTCTGGTTCCTTTCTGCTATGATACCATCCCTCTTTAATTAAGATTTTATGCCCTTTATCCTGTTCGTTTCTTTCCATCTGGTAATTGATCACTGTTGCATTTATCCAAATAAATATCAGTGTGACCTGTGTGATAAATAGGGCATCCTAAAGTCAGTAACAGATTCTCTGATTTCTGTTCTTCCACTGTCTATACCATTGGCATCATCCTTAAATCAATGTTCCCACATTCACTTTGCAAGCTATGAATATTATTATTTTCCTATTGTCTAGATCTACTTTCACTTTGAGAAGTCAGACTCTTTTAATTCCTTTCTTGTGGACTTCTCAAGAATTACCTTTCTGTCGAGTGCTGGATTCTGCTCTTAGTTTCAAACACCAGAAATCACTTCAGAGTTCACATCAGTATCACTTTTCTGTGCTCCAGATGCATTCTCCTCATGCTGTATAGATTGGCAAGGTGTTGGTAAAGAAATCAAAATCAATTGCTATTATCCGTAGATATACTGTGGACTTCGCTTCTTTGAATTTCATCTGGTCAATTGGCAATAGATTCTCTTTCCAGAAAACTAGTCCTACTGTCCTCACTGATCATTTTGTACAAGTGTTTTGAGAGGGGCTATTCTTCGTTGTTGTCCTGTGTTGAAAACCACTGTGCTCTTTGCAGGTTTCTTTCTAATGCTTTTTTTAAGGTTAACAAAACCGGAGCTACTACATTTCAGTCAGAAGAATAGTAAAGATAATTTTTCTTAACTTCAAGATAAAACTATTTTTACAGTATCAGTGTGAAACACTTTTGGTCTCACTTTATCATTTTCTGCCTTTCTTTGCTGGAAGAAAAGGCAAGTAACGTATTGCCATCCTGTTATTCCTTCCTCCTACGAAACATCTATTTCTACTGTAGGTGGCAGTTAACATTGTTTGTCCCACTTTATCTCGATTAAAGTAGTGGGAGGAAATCATGTGTCCTGGGGAGCTGCTGTGTATATAGCCTCTTTCTCTATTAGCCTAGTGAGTGGGTTGCACTTGAAGTTATAACACGCTTTCTTTCCTCCACTTGAAGGTCAATGGGACTGCCTGATTGTTAGATAATGTCTTTGTCCACTACCCTCATGCGGGTCAAAATCCCACTTCTCAGAAGGAAATAAAATCAGGGGCAAATTGAGTCTGTTTGTCTTTTTTTTTAGTCTATCTTTTTGAGGAAGAACAGTAAATTATTATAGTAAAATTCTACCACTTTTAGTTAAATTATTAGTGCTACTTGCAAAGCAGGTTGCCTGAACAGGGATGGCAGAATGTGAAATATTGTCTGCAGAATGGGAAATACATCATGGTCATCATGACCCTGTTAAAACAAACCTTCTAGTGAGTAATAATAGATACACAATTAAATCACGAAAGGATCAGAGGGCTGGGGACTGACTTTTTAGTAGGGCCTGTTCTAGTGAGGTTTTTTTGTGTATAATAGATACACAATTAAATCACGAAAGGATCAGAGGGCTGGGGACTGACTTTTTAGTAGGGCCTGTTGCGACAGGACAAGGGGGAATGGTTTTAAACTAAAAGACGGTAGACTCAGACTAGATATAAGGAAGAAATTTTTTACAATGACGGTGGTGAAACACTGGAAGAGGTTGCCCAGAGAGGTGGTAGATGCCGCATCCCTGGAAACATTCAAGGTCAGGTTGGACGGGGCTCTGAGCAACCTGATCTAGTTGAAGATGTCCCTGCCCATGGCAGGGGTGTTGGACTAGATG
>NW_009217292.1:6265-16368 GCF_000690835.1 Fulmarus glacialis
CCCATTCTATGATTCTATGATTCTATGATAAAAAACTGGAAGCCAAAACAGTAATTTCCTAACATTTCCAAGCTGATCAAAACCTACCTTGGTAGAAATTATGAATATTATCCACACTTCAAATTTTCTAAGTCATTTAAGTATGAAAACAAACATGTTTTTCTGTTCAGGAAACAAAAAATAGTTTGTCTTCCTCTATTTGGAGTGGATATTTAGACTTGAAAGTCTGCTTTGTATGTTTTATTAACATAACTACTGAAATATTGATTTCAGATGGCACTGAAGATATCCTCACAAAATAAACTGTTAATTTCTTATTACGTACAGATTATAAATTATGTTAAGCAAGTGTGTGTATATATATGTATATAAAAATCCTTGAATTCATACTTTAATCTTCTCATTAGATGTTTATGTAAAATTATCACAGTCCATTAAAATAAGAATTTTCCCTTACCTTATTAATTTTTCTAAATTAAACAATGTTTATTTCCTCTTCTTTGTTGGTGAATTATACCTTCAAAATCACATATACAGTAAAGTAAGAAAATACCTGTAAAAATAATATAACTAAACTACAAATAACAGATAAGGCACCACTTTTCCAACTTTGGTGTCTAAAGTTAAGAGGAAAATAAAAGCAGTCTTATAAGACAAAGTAAAAGTGACTTGGGGTTTTCAAAGAAATTGAAAAGTTGTCACCTCTGACGATCATAGAAGCTGGCAGGACTCAGCATTTTTGTAAAGCAGAACATACTTATTTAGCAATACAAGTATAAATTTAATGTTTGTTTTTCTCCACCTAAGCAAATGGTGGAGCCAAAGAGTGGCTCTTGCAGAATCTCCTTAAAGTTTTCTGTTTGTATTTATGCATTTGTGACTGTATCATTTTTCCTCCTGTAGAAAGCTAACTTTTCTAGGGTTCTGACCCTGGGAATGGCAGAACAGGTCTTTGGGTCTTGAGCTCAGTGGTTATTATCTATACTCAATGGGCAGATAAACTCACCTACCATGGTACCTGGGACACAGCGAGTCGTCATCAGGATTGGTCACCAGTTAGAGCATGCAGTGACATCTCGCTAGGCACTCTCTGCCTCTTTCTCTTTCTGTGGAGAGGAATGGAGGGAGAGGGAGAGCAGTGCACAGCCAGATTTCCCTCCCTGGGTTCACAGTCAGACATGGCAATTTCAGTGTGGGAGCTCCCATAGTGCAGAGGTAGCCTCGATGTCATAGAATCATAGAATGGTTTGAGTTGGGAGGGTCCTTAAAGGTCATCTAGTCCAACCCCCCTGCCATGGGCAGGGTTACCTTCCACTAGATCATGTTGCTCAAAGCCTCATCCAACCTGGCCTTGAACACTTCCAGGGAGAGGGCATCCACAACTTCTCTGGGCAACCAGTTCCAGTGCCTCACCACACTCACAGTAAAGAATTTCTTCCTAATACCTAATGTAAATCTACCCTCTTCCAGTTTAAAACTGTTATCCCTTGTCCTATTGCTACACTCCCTCATAAAGAGTCCCTCCCCATCTTTCCCAGGCCCCCTTTAAGTACTGGAATGCTGCTATAAGCCTTCTCTTCTCTAGGCTAAACGTTCCCAACTCTCTCAGCCTGTCCTCAAACGGGAGATGCTCCATCCCCTTGATCATCTTCATGGCCCTTCTCTGGACCCACTCAAGCAGGTCCATGTCTTTCTTATGCTGGGGGCCCTAGAGCTGAATGCAGTACTCCAGGTGGGGTCTGACCAGAGTGGAGAAGAGGGGAGAATCACTTCCCTCGACCTACTGGCCACACTTGATGCAGCCCAGGATACGGTTGGATTTCTGGGCTGCGAGTGCACATTGCTGGCTGATACTCAGTTTTACATCCACCAACACCCCCAAGTCCTTCTCCACAGGCCTGCTCTCAATCCACTCATTGCCCAGCCTGTATCCATGTTTGGGATTGCCCCAATCCAGGTGCAGGACCTTACACTTGGCCTTGTTGAACTTCATGAGGTTCGCACGGCCCACCTCTCTAGCCTGTCAAGGTGCCTCCGGATAGCATCCCTTCCCTCTAGAGTATGATCCACACCACTCAGCTTGGTGTCATCCATGAACTTGCTGAGGGTGTACTCAATCCCACTGTCCATGTTCCCGACAAAGATGTAATATAATACTGGTCCCAATATGGACTCCTGAGGGACACCACTTGTCACTGGTCTCCACCTGGACATTAAACTGTTGACTACAACTCTTTGAGTGCAACCATCCAGCCAATTCCTTATCCACCAAGTGGTCCACCCATGAAATCCATGTCTCTCTAATTTAGAGACAAGGAGGTCGTGCAGGACAGTATCAAATTCTTTGCACAAGTCCAGGCCAATGATGTCAGTTGCTCTTTCCTTATCCACCATTGCTGTAACCCCGTCGTAGAAGGCCACCAAATTTGTCAGGCATGATTTGCTCTTAGTGAAGCCATGTTGGCTGTCACCAATCACCTCCTTATTTTCCATGTGCCTTAGCACAGTTTCTAGGAGGATTTGCTCCATGATCTTGCTGGACACAGAGGTGAGACTGACTGGCCTGTAGTTCCCCGGGTCTTCCTTTTTTCCCTTTTCAAAAATGGGGGTTATGTTTCCCCTTTTCCAGTCAGTGGGAACTTCACTTTTCAAATATGAGGGATAGTGGCTTAGCAACTTCATCTGCCAGTTCCCTCAGGATCCTCCGATGCATCTCATCAGGTCCCATGGACTTGTGCACCTTCAGGTTCCTTAGATGGTCTCGAACCTGATCTTCTCCTATGGTGGGCAGTACTTCATCCTCCCGGTCCCTGCCTTTGGATTCTGTGAATTGGGCGGCGTGGCTAGAGCACTTGCTAGTGAAGACTGAGGCAAAAAAATTGTTGAGTCCACATTGTTAATGTCCACAGTGGACATTAAAGAACTCTAGAGATAGTTTCTTTTAACATATCTGTATTGTCACTCATATTTCTACTCACTGAATATCAAACTTCTGCAATCTGGGGGGGATCTCCCTTACTAACTTCTAAAGAATATTTTGCAAATTTTAGCTGAAATAATGTGTTGATTGGATCCTGTGTTATGACATCTGGAACACTAGCCCCAGCTGTCTTTGGAACCAGTGTTCATGTGGCATCAAAATTAAGCAATGCAAGCTTACTCATTTACATATTTTGCATATTTATAAAAACACTATTTTCCTGTATCAGTAAAAATCTGGGTGCAGAGACAAATCAGCCCAGCTCCATTGATTTTAAAGGACCTGATATGATTGACACCAGCTGAGATTTTAGCCTGCTGCGTTTAGCTGTGGGTTACATTGAATCACATAAAGCCAGGAAACATGATGTGGCAAATATGTAGAAGTGTTTTAAATCTTCTCTTGAGAAGCTTCTGCACAACAGTACTAATTTCAAAGCCATGAGACTTTACAAGCAAAAGAGCTGGGATAAAGCAAAAGCAGCACCAGACCCGTGAAATAAGCCTGAAAATTATTTCTAGCAGAGAGTATTGGGAAGTAACAAGTAAAAGTTGCCACAGTATCTGAAGTTACACTGCTGTGGCCACCACCGCATAGGTGGAACGGTACCTCCAAGATATATTTCTGCTGGAATATTATTTCTTGATTTACTTTTCAGCTTCCCCTGCAGCTGGAGACTCTCCCTCAGTTTTAATGAAAATAAAAACACAGCTGGGTAGGAACATCATCTCCTGGAAAACAATGAATTCTTCACACTTCATGGAATAACATAAATAAAGAAAAACCACAGTAGGGTATCAAAGATTACACAGAGGAGTCAGTGACTGGCAGAAATAAAGGAAGGAGCTCCAGCTAAAAACACAGGCTTGGGGAAACACAGTCTCAACGGAGTTTTTTCTGAGGAGTAAGGGGTGGCTCCAGGAGTGGTTTCCTGGGGAGGGGATGAGGTGTATAACTGCAGCTGCACCGACGTGCAGGCTCACGTTGCTCTGGTCACCTGCAAAAGCCAGGACACACATGCAGCATTTGAGAAGGGATTCAGGCATGGTAGCTGTTGGTAACCATATAACTAATCCTAATGGACTTTCCTGCAGATGTTTTCTTATACACATGTGCATGTGTGTGCATGTATGCATGTATTGTATACAAACACCCATACGTGTGTCCATTAGGATTGTTTGTATGGTTTCCAAAATTTTAACAGTGTTATGTTAAATAAGTGGAAGTACTGTGTTACTGACATACTATTTGATATGTTAATAGATTTAAATATTGTTTTAATAAGAGGACATCATCAACTTGAAATCTCACTTGCATCTGAAAGTACTTTTGCTGTTTCAAGGCACACATAAAGTTACAATAACTGGAAGATAATAGAGGTTGAAATATTTCAGCTGTTGTTCTGTTTATTTAGCGTGTTTGACAGCGTTTCGCATACGGTGGGTTTCCCCAGCTACTCAGTGTCACCTTTAGTTGTAGAGATCATGTTGAAAACAAAGAGAAAAATCATTCCCAAGGGGAAAATTTTTCTGCCTTTCTCTCTTTACTACGTGTCCCTGATCCAGGAATATTTTTAAACATGGCTCTAAATGTAAACGTGAAAAAAGCTGAGGAAAATTATATTATTTGTATGCTTTTAAAAAAAACATTTCTGTAAAGTTCTCTGCTTAGATCAGGCCCATTGCCATGGTAATTAATGGGCAGATGTA
Organism: Fulmarus glacialis; assembly: GCF_000690835.1. NCBI lineage: Eukaryota > Metazoa > Chordata > Aves > Procellariiformes > Procellariidae > Fulmarus > Fulmarus glacialis. The sequence goes on from NW_009217292.1 coordinate 10,955, forward strand.
GTCCTTGAAACTACTTTTAACTCATCTCATGAAACAGATTCAGTTTTAATTTGATAATCTCCCTTTAATGGTGCTTATTGTACAGTCAGTACTAGTTAATAGGAATATTCACTTCTTTGCCAGGAAGCGGTTTCGTGTAAGGTATTTAATGGATGTTTCAGACCTCATGCCAGATATTATGGATACCTGAGAATTTATTATTACCTTCATATACGCAGTAATCCCTTGAATAATATCTTTGAAATTTGAAAAAATGTTGCATTATTTTTCAAATATGTGGAGATGTCACAGAAGGAAATAGTGCTATCATTACAGATTTAACAATGCAGCTTACATTTCTTCCATTTTTACAGCTGAAAATGAGCCCTGTTCTACAATTATCATATCTTCTGATCCTTTTTATGTGTAAGAAGGGTGTATTTACATTTTATCCATCATGATGAACTAAAAGTAAGCCTCAGGAAATGCTTGCATTTGCTAGAGATGACCTTTGGTTTACACTAGAAAGAAACTGAGGCTTTGGTGCTCAGAGGATGGATTGACTTTTATTAGTGGAGCTGTCTCCATACAGCTGTGTTTGAGATCTGGTTTGAGCATGGTAATGATTAAAAAATGTAGGGGAAAGGAGGCAAGTGATTCTGAGAAGGAAATGGACTGAAGTTTATTTTTTCTTGAAACAGTGTGAGATTTGGCTCTGCTCTGTACCTCCACAAGAGAACTTTTATTACACTCTCAGGAATGGCGGTTTTACCGTCGAGTTCCCACACTCAGTTTTTCAGCAACATCTCTTGTTATTTTTTATCGTCTTTCTTATTTTTAATAGCCCTTTAAAAGAAGACAGCTAACACTTTCTAGCCATATTTAAAAATGGCAGGTCAAGGAAATAGAAGAAATAATTTATTTTAATTTTCCCATAATTTTTTCTCTCATATTGAATCTTTGGCTCAGTTTAGGCAAAGTCTTCCCCAAATGGTGGAATATTATGCCGTTACTTGTAAATGGAGCAATTGCAGTTTGTCAACCAATTAGTTGCAAGCAATTTGTTCAGTAAGATTGTGGGAGGAATGACCGTGGACTGAATGAGCTGCGTGGAAGAGAGCAGTGGCTGTAGTGGGAACAGGCTATGAATTACTTTGTTGTGAACAGAGGGCTTCTGTTAATCTGTTCAGAAAAAAGAGCAAAGCAGTCTGTTTGCCACTTCCTATATGGTTTATTTCCTTTTTTTTTTGAGACGTAGTTCAGATCTCAGAAACTGTTTGCCCTCTTGACTTTAGTTAATGTCTCTATTTTATTTCCATTATTTAAATAATTAACAAGTCTCCAGAGTTCAGGATAGTTAGGAAGGGGCTTGAATTGCTTCTTGGTTTCAGTTTGGCTGCAAAATAATAACAAAAAAGTGCAACGTTTCATTAGTTACATAGCAGTCAAAGTACTGTCAAACAAAATAAGAACTTAGTGTTCCAGGATCAACTTACGTAATTAAAAAAAGAGAAAACAGGAAATACATATTTTATTAATCTGTTATTTAAATGGCACATCTTAAAAGGCTGTTTGCTTCAGCGGGTTCAAAATATAATTTATACGTTATGTTCACTTTATAGCATTAGGCTGCCTAAAGCAATAACACCCAACAGCTGAAGTAAAATGTGTTGTCAAGCAAATAGTGAAAGAGGGAATTAAAGGGAACACCTGTGTCTTGTTATTAGAAATCATATCCATGCTGGACTTGTAATAGCCTAAATAATACAAATTTAGCTAGAAGTAAGAAAGCAGATGGAAACATTTGTATATTGTATGCGGTGATAGTTATTGGATGGTAGAGTATCTGGCCCTGGTTTTCCCCAAAGTAAACATTATTTGCTTAGTAGTTTTCGTCCTTTGCATCTTTAACCCTTGAAAAACTTTGATGTCTGATGAAGATAGCATAGTTTATATTAGAAGATTAGTACAGGGAGACAGTGTTGTCCTGATATAAATACACAGGTACAGATGTAAGTCATGTAAATGTCCAGTACAGAAGTACAATGAATGTACTGATTGGCATAAGTGGAAAATAAAAATTAAAACTTCCTTGAATGTACCATTTTCTCACTAAATGAAAAACTCACAGGAAAAGTTGTTGCAATGCCTGGTATGACTGAGGTAACAAACAGCACATCAAATGCAGCCAGATTGCTACATCATCATAAGTCAAAGCTTAAGTCAAAGGAATTTAGCTCTCCCTAACATCAGGTGTCTACACTGGACGTACAGAGCATGCAAGCAAGCTGTCCTGTTCTAGTCAGTGCAGTCAAAGGAATGGAGAAACCATTCAGCTGGGCAGGTGTCAGTATCTATTTTACCGTGAACTGAATATCTCTGCAGCTTCCACCAGCCGCGTTGACTAGGTCCTCCTCTGGCTGTCATGGGAGCTTGGACATTGACCTCACTTACAGACACTTAGGCTGTAAGACATCTTAAGCCGAGTGTCTGAAAACCAAAGCTGAATCCCACTTTCGTAGCTCCCTTACACACAGATTCAGTTCCTAACATCACTGCATCTGCAGTACATCAGTCATTCTGTCCGAACTTTTAAGAGAACTCTGTTAGATGCCACCTGACCATGGTGGGAAAAGATTTTTTTCTGCTAGAATCACACGTTTTTGTACATAATGTCTTCTCCAGCCAAGACTTCCTTGGAGAATGGAAAGAAACCCAAAAGCAACAATAAAAACAGATTATATGCAATGTGTTAAGCGTACAGGAGCTTAAAATGAAATATATGACTCTTTGTAAGATGAGTGAAAATTCTGCAAAAGAGATTTCTTAAAAAGTGTCCCCTCTTTATAAAACACTTAAAGAAACCCAGTGCAATAAATATCTTATATCCAGATTTTCTTTTTCATCCTTCTAAGATGTAGCATTAAATATGATTTCTTTTTTCCAGCTGGAAGGTGTTCTGTACTTTGTCAGCAGGCTGAGGTGGTTGCACACTGGGCATATTGGGCCAGAATAGCTCTAAGATGCTACAATGGCAGATGCTAAATCAAACCTTGAAGTAGATGAAGTTAACAATACATAGGATGATGAAAAAGTACTTTTCTGGGAGTGCTTAATGATATGTATTGTGGTTTTTGAGACATTAAAGTGTTCCGAGAGGATATATTTGGAGTGTTACTAAGAACTGACTTCTTGCCTATACAGACAAGTGAAGCTTCTAAACTGCTGTTCTGCTTCACTCTGTGGTTTACATCTAGTGCTTCCAAAGAAAATGTTACCTAATGCACCTATCCAATTGTGGAACTTCCTTCTGACAAAAAATTTTCTTCCTCAGACCCTCTATGCAATCCATGATTGCATTCATGTTTCTGAATTCATTTTTGTAACTTTTTGACATAGGTATAATGGCTTTAGATGTTACTGCTGTTCGCATAAATACAGAATCCTTTTTAAATTCTCCCGGTGTAGTTGTCTCAATGATTTCTTACAGATGATCTACAGAGGTCCCATTTTGCTTAACTTGATGGCTTTGAGTTGCTTTCTGGGGGTAGCTATGGCTAAGCACACTCATTGTTAAGAGATTCTTCTGATGCAAGAAGAATAGTCATTGTAATTGCAGAAACAGTAATTTATTTTATTCTAGCTATTCCCTTCATTCTGCTGAATTTATTAGCAAGAAAGTAAGTTATGCACTCTCCTATTCTTCATCCAGCTATTGAGCATGTTACATAATAAAAAGGAAACATAGTACTAATGAAATTACATTTCTTAATGTATTATTCACCAATCTCCAGGGTTTCAGTGCTATTTTGTATTGCTAAACACTTACTATATTCATTATTTGACATGCCACAAAAATGCAGATAAACCAGGCCATTTGGGTGGTAGATCAGAAGGCAGAGGATATGAATTAGCCAGGGAATGTCTTTTCATATCAAATCTTATTATGTTCTACCACCAAATTTTCAGAAACACTGCAAAGAGCAAATCTCTATTTTAAAAAATGCCTTGCAGACCAGCTTTACCTAAAATAAAATTAATCTGTCGTATTCTCACCTATTTATGTTCTTCCTTATTTGGAAGGTAGTCATGGCTCTGTCCCATCTTTAGGCTCTGAGACCGCCTCCCTATTTTCTGACCTTCCTTACTCTGCATTTCCAAGATACTAAACACCTTCCTATATCTCTTAGGCTCTGCATATATGTCACCCATACATATCAATGACAGTTGTTGCCTTGTTCTGTGGCATAATGCTGCCTCGTGTACTTTGCTGACAGATTCTGCTTGTGAGCCTTTGTGTACTGTTCTTTAAATCCTTGGTGGCGTCCAACCTGGTAAAGTTGATGAAGGCAGGGAACTATAGAAAAGGAAATAGAATGAAGAGAAAAAAATAATAGTGCTTTCTCTAATCCAGTGAAGTTTACTATTGAAAAAGGGAAATTTAATGTCTTCTGTGTTTTGTACCACTTGCGTAGGGCAGAACCCAGTTTCATACCTCACCTACTGCCTAGATGTCTCCAGTAATGATATTGTCCAGCTACCCCTTTTATAGAAACTTGGGTTTTTGTCTAGATCCTGTGCCATTGGTTATGGATGGAGCTATGCTCTCTTATGGCTTTAATAACCAATCTTTGTATTTCAGTTAGGGTGTAATACTCCTTTAAGGACTTCAGTCTTCTAAAGCTTCATGATATGTTGAGACATCCATGGTAGCTCTTGTCCTAGACGCTGATATGACATTTTTTATTCACTCAAGATCCAAACCTCCAAGATACTTCTTTATGATATTACTATACAACCTAAAATTCTTTCCACTTGAAAACTCTTTTCACATGAGATGGTCTGGCTGAGGCTGTCATGTTCCTTTGTCTTCAGAAAACCTCAGGGCAGAGTGCCATGCCATTCCTGTATCCACTTTCTTTCTGCCTCAGCTTGTCCCGCCATTATTTGTTCATGTTCTGGTTCCTATAGTGCTCTGAATTATATTTTACTCCTGTGTGTGCCCTTTCCTGGCCTTGGTGTGTTTTCTAAAAATCCAGTGGTTGTTGACCTGTGTGTCAGAATATTAGCTTTCGCCTAAAAATAACGTATTTTTAACCTTCATAGTTAATGGGAGGGAGGGGGGAGAAACAACCCCAAACCACAAATTGTGGCCCACCTAAGCCCCAGAGATTCCAAAACCTGAAGAAAAAGGCCCCAAAGCCATCAGTGTATTACGCAAATGTGAAATTTAAAAAGCTGTTGAATAAAAATGAGCCTGATTGTGGAGGAACAGACTCACGATTGCTGAAGGCTTCTGGCTGGCAAGGCAGCAATGGGAGCACCTGCAGTGGAGCCCCTGCTGTGGAGTTAGCCTCCTGCCAGCTTTTCCCCGTGTGGTGGTAGCAGAAGAACCTGCAAATACTCCACTGGGATTCCTTCTGGGTACATGTCAA
>NW_009217292.1:16399-20341 GCF_000690835.1 Fulmarus glacialis
GTCTGCAGGTGAGCCCCAGAACAAATTATACTAATAAGGATTCCCAAAATGGGTATTTGGGAAGGACAGCATTAGAGCATAATGATGGATATTGCAATGGATATGTTACTACTTAATTAGATAACCTACTTATAGACATCTCTATAGCACTCATTACCAGAGCAGCTGTGATCTGATTATATCAGCAATCTGAATTTTATCAAATCATTAACTTACGGCATTAACAGTTTGGGAAGAGAAGCACAACATAAAATGGCTGGCATTGCTGTTATTGTAATACATGACATAGCACAGTTGAACAGATAATTAACCATGTGATCAATCCTTATTAAGGTTAATACCTGTATGTTTGTTAACCGTGGAGCATTTTAGTTTTAAATAACACAACGCTTAGGACATGATACTCTGGCTGAAATATAATCTCTTGGGAAGAAGCTTTGTAACTGTGAGTAGTCTTACACTCTTTTGGAAGCAAAGTGCAGTACGTGTGTTACCATGTACCTTGTGACACAGCTGCATGCTGTACATGAAATAACAGGGCCCCTGTTTGACAGTGCCACCTGGAATAGGTGCCAGAAAACATGTGCTTGACGGTCTGTGAAGGAACTCACGCAAGCCAGGTAGGACACGTGCATTCCTGAAAACAACTACAATGTGTCTAACATTGCTATAATTTAGGAAGTCTGGAAGGATGTGGATTGAAAAACACATTTCTTTCACCCTCTGTCAGCCACTGTGAAGAACTTGTGTTTTGCCATGCTGATAGATAGTGCACTGGACTGGCATGTTAGAAATTCTGGATAGTACCTACCTGCGTCAGATCTGGAGAGCAGCACTCACGTTAGGTAGGGCTGAAATCTGGATTGTGTTTGTTTTTCAACATCAGTTGTGTAGTTATTCAAGAACATTTTTTTCTCACTCACTAGAACTGAATGGCCTCATTTAGGGTTACAGATTGAGTCAGCTCTCTGCTAACATTCCTTGAGTGAAATGTACTACTTCTGAAAGGGTGTTAGACTGGACAGCAGTGGAAGCTGATGTCATTTGCTTATCTGTAAAACAGGTTCCATGGAATCAGTGTCACAACACGTTTGCTGACACGTATATCTAGTCATGGTGGTTTTTTACACTGGGAAAGCACAATGTCTAAAGTGAATGGTGTTTTTCAGCCTCATGACCCATACGTAACCTGCTGGTCATTCAACTTTGAATCTGCAGCAATCTGCACCTGTATTTTTTTTGTGTGAAACAAAAGCTGATTCATTGAACTGAGACCATCAACTCATTTTATGTATGCCCTTAAACAAGCCTTGCTCACAAATATCATGAGGGAACTAACATTGTGAAGGCATAAGTCACAACATTATTTATCACTCTCCTTCAGCAAAGCCAATATTTTTCATGTTGTCCTGTTTGTAACGTTTCTAAAAGAAGAATCTGAAAAGACAGCATGATTGTTAGCATATTCTCAATGTATATCCCGATTCAGGTGGTTTTTTTATTTCATCTTTAATATCTATTCTTTTAATCCAGAAAGAGACTGTCTTTCCTGTTTGCACTCCCCAAAAAATATTAATTCAAAATTACACTAAGGCAAAGACTCTAAGTCACTCAATAGGAATAAAGGTATAAAATCCCCGTAATTACATTTTCTCTTCCCAGCACTGTGGTCCCCCAGTGAAATGGAAAGAATAGGACATCCAACTGGGTCCCTTATAAAACCACGCTAATATTATAGAATCCCAAAGGCACAGGAAAATGTGATAAAACCGTAAGATGAAACCTATGTTTTATCTGTTCATGAGAAACCTGTAGATGCCTGTGACACTCAGGCTTTTAACTCACATTCCAAAATACTTCTGTCCTTGGAATCTAGCAGAACATTTCTGACCATTGTTTGGACACCTCAGTGTTCGACTGAAAGGAAGACTTCCTTATATATCTCAGACTGGCAGAGCTTGTTTTGTGGGTGACTGTGCAAAAGTGGTGTCATTTGTTATTTTCCTATCTGATTTTTCGTTTGGTAACATTTGGGGGTTTTGCAACTCTGTTTAAATGAACCAAAGGCACACACTGCTCAGTGGATGTTGCGGTGCTTGCAATTACACTGGCAAGTTTTTGTGATTGGGTGGCATAAGCATGCATATTAAAGAAAGTCTTAATGGCCCTGATCCAATAAAATGTTAATAGGCATCTAACAGTAAGAGCCAACATGGTCTTACTGATTTCAGTAAGATAATGCAAAGATTCACTGTTTTCTGGATTGAGACTAGAGTGGATTGCTGCATTTGGTATATAGATTGGACTGAGATACATTCTCCATACTTAACATTATTTTTTAAAAAAAATTATTAATTTCTGGAGAGTGAAGAACATTTCTAGATGCCTTTGCAAACATTTTGTTTTGCCTAAGATATTTTCTAAGAAAGGAAAAAAGATCAAAACTACCACACCCCAAATTAAATTTGCAGTTCTCATTCAAAAGATGCAAAAGGATGATTTTGGTGCTTTTACCACTAAACTAAAAACTAAGCCCCCCTCTGCCCTATGAAAACCCACTATCTCCTCATGTGAAGTAGGTGACTACACCCATGAAATTTGAGGAAAACTATTTTAAAAAGAAGGAGGGCGGTATATAGCTTGAGAACCAGATTCTTGGTTGCATTCAGCTGCCATAAACACAAAGAGAAAGAATATGGATCCTTAGGCAGAATATCTCTCAGTTTACACTCATAAAACTGAGACCAGGTTCCTCTTAAGATTTCATTTTTATTTAAAAACAGAGAAAGTCATCTTTTAACACCACTAGAGACAGATGTTTTTGTTTTTTCAATGGTGTCCAACTCCAGGCTCAGTCCAGAGAATATTTAGAATATTTTATCCATACTCTTATTCCCATTAGTGGGATTAAACAAGCTCTTTAAATTGACAGGTTTAATACAATGCTAAGTAATTTATTACTTTGAATCAAAATGGAGAATGTCTGAGGAACTCTTGAGCATAATATAGGAAAGAAATTTTTGCGGGCGCGTTGCCTCCCATACGTGTTCATCAAAAGATGGCTCTGAGATCATTAAGGGACACTGTAGAAGAAGTAAGCATCCTAGGTATGTTTGAGCATTCATGTGAGGGGTGTGCATGGAAGCTCAACACCCTTCACACTGATCAGCTTCAAATTCACTGTACTTTACAGCTGTAATAGGAAGAAAGTTCACCACATAAAACCACAGCTACTGATGGGCTTATTTTGTAATCTTTACTCCAAAGAAGAAAGAAGCTTAATCATCTTGGAGTAAAAATGACAGTTGAGGGGGTGAGTTCTCTTTAAAGATGCCAAGATATGAGGAACACTGCACACCCTTACATTGCAACAGGCTTTGTGGGTTTGTTTTCCTTCTAGCACTTGCATTTGTGTTGTTAGTTTGCCACCCATCCCAGGTGTCGCTGCAGAAATGAGCAGTTTGTGAGTGAAGAAAAAAGAAAAGTTATCATCAGGGAGATGGCACAGAAATACAAAAATATGGAATGAAATAAATGGCAAAATCTTCTCTTTGTTTACATGCCAAATTCTAGCTAAAGAAATCAACTGCAGCTTGAAAAGGGCCCTGCCAGAATTTCTCTGCAATCGAATCAAAATTCAAACTTTCTCTTGGAGACCCTGTGATTTTATTGCCACTCATGTGCATCCCAAGTAAGCCACCAATGTCTAAACATTTCATACACTGGGCAATTTGTCAGATTCTGAAGATGACACCATAATTCCCATAGCATATTTTTCTATTGAGTAATGTTTTCTGCACTTTATTCAGTACCGTGTGTTCTGCATACAAATAAGCTCCAACATTAAATGCTTCAGTGAAGTGCTTTTCACGTTATTTGTAAATAACTTTGGAACAATAGGTACAGGTGGGGGTGAGTAAGGGAAAGAGCTTCTGTTTTCAG
>NW_009217292.1:20372-40345 GCF_000690835.1 Fulmarus glacialis
AAAATGCTATAATCTCCTGGGTTTCTGCAGACAAACAAATTTCCTTTCATGTTCACTGAATACCAACTTTGAGCAATACTGGCACTCGGACGTTATGCAAGGCAGACCTGAAGGCCCCAAATAGTAGATAGGAGGGGACAGCTCCTCAAAACTCTGTGGGAAGTGTTTTCCCATACGGAGGAGGAATGGATGCATCTTAAACATCATAGCACTGCTTTGTATTCATTCCTTTGATTGATTCTCAAGATTTCGTTCAGTCAAGATATGGCCTTAAAAACAGCTCAGCACTCGTATGAATGCAATACAATTAGAGCACATTTTGGAGTCATGCAGACATCTTTGGTTTTGGTGGGGTTTTTATATTTCTCAAATTAGGAACCAAGTTTTAGAAATACAAGGAGAGTTTCATGAACATGTCTGGTTTCATAATGACTTTCTCCAACATCCCTTTGAAAGGATGTCATAACTCTGAGTTACCTCTGTTAAAATGAAATGATTTAGCTTCACGGCTGACCCGCAAGATGGGTCTTTGTGCTTTATCATGTTTCCGGCAATTTACCCTTCCACCTTGGTGTGCGGAAGTTGCAAGAATCACACACACCTTCCTCCTCCTTCCTTTAAGTGGAGTAAAAGTTGCAATTTTTTCAGGCCATAGAAGTAAATAGAGAAATTATTATTCTTTCAACTGTCGGAATGCTTACCTGCAAGACTACAATAAAACTGTAAGAAGGAATGTAGTCTTCTGAAGTTTACAAAAATTCTTACTGCAATTGAATGAATTCAGATTTTCCTAAGCAAAATTGTTTTCCTATATTCTAGTACAGAAACTGCGAGGAGTTTTAGTTGCTAGGAACATACACATCTACATATAGTGTTCCAGTGTTATTTTTTGGCTTTAAAAAATGGAACATCCAAATATGGTTAAGTATTTGGTATGAAACAGCTGGCAGCCATCTTAAAACCTTTTGCATTCCCTCAAAAAGTTATGGTAGGTTTTGAAACAACCCTGCTCAAAACTTTGCACACGTAAGTAGAAATTAAAAACAGAGTGCTTACAGAAAAACACACAATGCAAAATTGAAAAATAAAAGGTTAATCTTGTTTCCATATGAGAGGATTAAAAAGTGCTGAAGTTCAGCTGAGCGAAAACGTTCCATTTGTGTTAACCTGTATATATTAACAAAAAACCTCCTCTAAGGACTGCAGTTTGGTAAATTGTAAATAAAACTCTTCACTATGAGAATTATTGTAGTATATGTTACTATGGAGATCACTTGAGAAAAGAGGTATAAAATTATAGCTTGCTTTCTTTCAGGAATTGAAAAAGTGGTTATGAAAACCTTTAAAGGAATTTGTTCAATTGCAATATTTAAAAGAATAAAGTAATGGAAAATATGTATCTACTTCTTCACAGAATTTCACAAAGTGAGAAAATCTTGATGACAGAGTTATGTTTTTGGTGATGTGAAAAGTAGGCATCTTTTATTTGTCTAGTTAAAACCAACAGAAGATATTGTTCATCTGCAGCAGTGGAGTATTCAAAAACAATTTAAAAAAATCCAAATAATGCTTATGGGAAATTGTATCTGGGACAATTTTCAAAGCTCATTTATTTGCTGGATATTTATGACTGTACTCTGAGAAATTATTCTAAATGGAAAACCCCAGTTCAAAGAGGACAGAAGTAGATGAGCATTGTTTTTAAAGGGTGTTCTAAGTAAACAATTTGTGGACTTGGCCTGTCCATATTCAGTGACATAAGAGGCTGCAAGTAGCATAATGTTATGTCATTTTACGTTTTAGTTTTCTCTTTAGGCTTCGTAGAGAAATGTCTCACTGTTCTCTGAGAATAGAGTGTGGGAACCAGCGAGTAGTGTAACGAAGGGATACAAATCTGAAATTAACACATGCCGTTATGAAATGCAAAGGTGTGAGAAGGGAATTTGGAGCAAAAATAAAAGTAAAAAAGAAGAGTGAGAAGAAATTTATAAAAATATGGAAGAGTGAAAGTAAAAGAAAGCAAAGTAAAAGGAAAATAAAAGATAAAGTTTTATTGAAAGCTATTTCAAGTATTCACTTCTGCAATGGTCATTTCTAGTCTTCATTTGGCTTTGATGCTTTTTTTAATGGACTTTCACTGTGCCAGTTCTCTTTCTTGGCTGTTCACATAGCTCAGAGATGCTTCTCTCCATTTTTCTTACTCCATTTTCTTCACATTTGTCATCTCTTTTCTGAAGAAAAAATGTGGCTCCTGAGGGTATTTTTTCACTTGTTTTTCAGGACTCTGCTAATGAAAGGGTGGTTTCTTAGAAGCTCTGATAACCAAACCAATTGTTCCCGTGCCTAGTTTTCTACCTCATTTCCAACATACTTTCACTCTGGATGTTTTCTGGGGCCTAAGTTTCTGTTCTTGCCAGTATGGCACTGTGTTTTGTGTTCAGTCTAGTTTAAGGTTATGGTCTTTCCAGTCCTGCTGGTCTTATTGATTTTGAAGATGACTTAGTAAGAGTGCCAACCTTCCTTCTCTGGAAGCCGCATACTGAAAAAGTTGAAGCCTGTCTTCTGGTTCAGACGTGGGCACAGCCTGCATGGGGCAGTTAGACAGGGAAAGGAGAGCTCCAGAAACATTTCCAAGCCAGAAAGGACAACGATTCTCATGTTGTCATACCGTGACACTGCAACAGGGGCTGACGGCTGGGCAGGGGTTATTTAGGTCCCAGGATGACCAACCCATAACGCCATCATCAGAAGTCTTGTGTCCTCCCACCGGTGTGAATGACTTCACCCAGCAGCACATGGCATAATGAGAGCGTATGAGCTACACTTGAACATCTTTGTGAGAAGGGAAGAGCACATACAAAAAGCTTTATATTTTGGCCAAAGTTTCATCAGTTTAAGATACTTCTTGCCTACTTGGTAGTTCAACTGAGCTGAATTAACCTTTAGTCAAACCAAGTCATATAACTTTGTATTTGTTAGGGGTCAAGAGTCACAAGGGTCACAGACACACACACATGCACAGAGTGACAGTAACTCAGCTGAAACAGCAATCTAATTTTCCTTATTTAAAAAGTAATTTATTTTGCATTAAGTTCAACTTTTCCTTTGTCATAAATGGAAAAAAATCAGTTTAAGCCAAAAGATACCCATTTAGTTACTTTGGTCACTAAATTTATCCCCACAGCTTCTTTATTTATAATCTTAAATTGGGGTAGCTCAGCATTCTTTTGAGAAGAGAATGGTAGTCAAGGAGAGAATTAATTCTGAGGCACTTGAGAGGGAAAAAACTGAAACTAGCTATGAAAAACATAGAAAAGAAAATGCAGTGCAGATGAGTGTGAGGTACTTTATATTCAAAGCAGAGATGAAACATTGTGAATTTAAATTAGTATAATGACCTACAGAAACTACGGCAAGGTCTCTGGAATTATTCAGCCCTGGCAACCAGAAAGTGTTCAGATTTTGTTTTATTTAGAGTTCGAGTTAAGCACAAACACTGCTAGCAGTCATTTCACCCTTCATGTGAGGAAGCACTGCAGGGAACTTTGTTTTTCTGAGCAGTGCCTGTTGCAGTGCTCCACATTGTGGTGTTGGAAAATAGTGTTGCTCTATTTTTTTTCGCTTTTTTTCTTTTTTCCTCTTTCTTTTTCCCTTTTCCTCTCCCTTTCCTCTTTCCTCTTTCCTAGAATCATAGAATCATAGAATCAATCACAGAACAGCCCAGGCTGAAAGGGACCCCAGCAGATCATCTGGTCCAGATGTTCATGGGAAAGGGAGCCTAGATGAGATTATCTAGCACCCTGTCCAATCACATCTTGAAAACCTTCAGTGATGGGGACTCCACCACATCCCTGGGGAGGTTGTTCCAGTGAATGATTGTTCTCACTGTAAAAACTTTCCTTCTTGTGCTGAGATGAAACCTCAGCTTGTACCTGTTGCCGCTTGTCTTCTCCATGTGGCTCCTTGTGAAGAGAGAGCCTCTGTCCTCTTTGTAGCTGCCATTTAAGTATTGGAATACTGTCATAAGGTTCTGACCGACCCTTCTTTTCTCCATGGAGAAAGACTTAACTCCTTCAGTCTTTCCTCACAGGGCAGGTTCTCCAGCCCTTTGATCATCTTCGTGACCTGCCTTTGGACCCTCTCCAGTTTGTACACATCTACACAGTTCTCCAGGTGCACTCCTCTTTCTTCTTTCCTCTTTCTCTTTACTTTCATTTTATTACTGAAATAAAGAGCTCTGCCTAATTCTCATTATTTAGTTTTATCTTCTGGTGCTTTCCTTAGTCTCTTTTTTTTTTTTTTTTTTTTCAAAAAAGAGTGAAAACTTTTAAGCAAGTAAGGCCATCCACCCATTATCTCAGCAGTCTGTGGAAGTCTTGTTAAGATTCTTGCTTTTTTTTGTGAGAGTTTTGTCTCTGGAGCCTAGTTCACAAAGTTTAAATGGATAAGGTTGGCACTACTGGGAATCAAGCTTTTGAAATATTTCAAAGAGGATGATTCTTAATTTTTTAAGGTCTATCATTGAAAAAATTGGGTAGATTTTTTTTCAGAATAAAGCAAAATGAGTAAGGCTGTTATGATAAAATAATTATACTTGCTTTCTTTTAAGCCTGAAAAGTGCAAATATATTTTGCATTGAAACCAAAAAAGAGGTCTCGGCTGGGAAAAGGTTTAGAACTTAGATTTGCTTCTTTCCTGAGAAGATTGTATCCCTGGATAATCAACCTGTACTTAGCAACATTAAGGGGCACAGTACCCAAATCAGTACATAAAAGCTGTTTGGAAATGGCATCTACACTATTTGTACACATGATTAAGTTCTGACTTAAATTGTAATCTCTCAGGGAAAAAAAAAGACTTAAATGTCACTGTGGACAGTTCAGGGAAGACATCTGTTCAGTGCACACCTGCAGGCAAAGGGAAAATGTTATGTGCCTTTTATTTCAGTCGAAGCTTTACACAAGAGAGGATGACAGGAGCAGGCTCAGGGTGCTGAATGCCTGCTTGAGATGTCTTGTCTTTGGCCCTGGTAAGAGAGAGGATGTGAGACCAGGCGACCCATTGTTTTGTCCCAGTATGACAATTTCTATGTTCCCATAATGAAAGGAACAAAATCTTATGTGCGAGAAAGAACAGAGAGATCTGCAGATAATAGCCAATTAGTGGATCAAAGGCTAATTAGGTAAGTTCTAAAATAAAGTTTTGAAGGTGATACAGGCAGCTAAGCAGGGAATTGTCACAGGAGAGGATAATGAGATAGATATACATATATATATATATATATATGCTGCTTAGGAAAGGGCAACCACAGAGCTCAGTGATGCTTGAAACGGTAAGGAAAAGAAATACGCATAAATAAACATAACAAAAAGAAATTCCTTAAATGAGTGGTTCTGGAAGTCACTGGTGGAATTTGGACCAAATGAATGATGAGACTGATGTATTCTATTTGAAAATAGCTCATGTTCTGTTGTTTATTTCTTAGATTTGAGAATAACCAACAAACAGTAGAACATGAGCTACTTTGTAGGTATAAATATACAGATACAGGTATGCATTCACAGATACGCACACACACTCACATGCACACCTTGCCTGTAGTTATTTTGAAGTCTCTTACTTGAGACTGAAAGCATAAGGCTGAGTTCGCTCCTGAATTAATAGTTAAGTGGTTGTATAACATTTAGAGAGATGCTCCACTCAAACAGGAAGGTAACTTGCAGATTGATTTATTCAGCTTCTGCAGAATCTTACCAGTTTAATTTATCTACTGGAAGATATGAATTTTGAAAGAACGGAAGGAAAGAGGGGTGATTATGCCATGTGCAACTGCAAGTATTAAACATCCAGGCAGGTATAAAAGTTGTTAGAGGCAAGTAGTGCCTAAATCAATAACGAAGCTACAGAAAGGGCTCCTGTATGCATGCATTGCCTTCCTTCGCCTACGTAAGTACACCCGCTAGAGCCCAGCAAACATTGGCATGCTTCCTCAGTGAGAAGCAGTCCTCACCACGCACCCCGGGCAGCCCCTCTCCCGCTCCCTTGAGGCTGGCTGCTCGAAGCCAGCAGTCCCCCGCTCAGATCCTCCCGCACAGGTCTTAGCACTTGCAAGGCTGCACTGCGTGCCAGAGTGGGGAGCAGACCTGCTTGAAAACTCAGCTTTTCTGAGCTTTTCTGCAGGACTGCTTTTCAGACAGAGTAACTGTGTGGTCATGCAGTCACGTCGGCTATGATGTCAGCACAAAGGAAACGACGGGAATTGGCCACCGAGGCAGGGCGGTTGCTTTCTGCCTGGGTATGAATTGTCTTCAGCAAATCGTGAAATGTCACCTTTATGCGTTCTTCCCTCTTTAGTCTCCCAAACTTACAAACTGGTTTCTTTTGCGTACTCTGATTCTTTTTTCCTATGTGCAGCCAATATTTGGGTTTTCATATGGTAATCCCCTTTATAAGAAGCAAATAATGGAATATATAATATTTATGAGTTATTATAGTCTGGCTCCAAAAGTCACCATGTGAATTAATGTCCTTCCTGGTTCAGTGCTACAGCATAAACTACCAAACAGCTTAGACGCTAACATACATCAGCTTTCCATCAAACCAGTAACCAGAGATACAAAGGAAGCTGAATTACATTCAAACACGCTGAATGTTTCCCTCACCGGGAATTATCTTTTAAAAACTTGGGCTGTTCTAAAGCTTTGCAAAATTGGGTTTGTGACTTTTATCTTTGTTGCTGTGTTTTGTGATTCACACCACTATTAAGTTCATTCCTTATTAGAGAGCATGTTACATTGCAGAGCGTGTGGAATCGCTCTTCTTTCTAGGCAAGAGAAAGACTTAGTAATGCGGTCCTGGGGTCACCAAGGACAGACAGTGCTTTCAAGTTGTGGCCCCCTGCATCTTGCCTAAATGTCCTTGTGACTTTCAAAAAGAGCTGCTAAAATGTACTATACAGATGGAGTGTTCCAACATTTTTTTTTTCACATTCAAACATAAGAAAATATTCGGCATTAGGGAAAATGTACTGTCTGAGTTGGCAAATTTGACATGCTCAGAAATATATCTATCACCAGCACTATGTTTATTTTTATTTAAAATGCCCAACTTCTATCACAAAGGGCAGGCTTCATCTCACTTAACTGTAATAATCGAGAAATTAGACATTTAGTAGGGTACACTAGTTATCTACGCTTGCTGCCTCGGTGATCAGAGCGAGATGGCATCTCCAAAAGCAATTTGGTTAATCCTAGTATAGGCGTCTAACAGAGGCGGAAAGAGTTGCCCTCTAGGATCATGTGTCTCATAGGGGGCTTAAATTAAGTGAAGCACACTGCTTGCAGTTAACTGCCTTTTCATGTAAAATGTTTTAGTGTCAATGGGAAATAGTAAAAATAGAATTTATTTGGAAAACAAAGGGAAAAACTGTACTTTTGACAATGAATTAAGATATATTAAATAGTCATAGAATAACACCAATAATGCTGTATTTCCTTTGTTTTTTAAAAATGTTGCCAGATTTTTTTTCTACACTGTAATTACAATCTGAGTGTATTTATTGTATATGTATGTTGATTGTTAATTTTTGCAGACCACTACACAGGTTCCTTAGAGGGACTTTGTAGTCTTTTAAGGGAGACAGATGATGCATATCATCTAATTAACTGACATCTCTGTCTTTTTTTTTTTTTTTTGCAAAGTAACCTCTGAGCTGATGTCTAGAAAGCAAATAAGTACTACCAGTAGCTGAAAATGGATGGGGCTTTGCTTTGGCTAAAATTTGTGCAGGTTCTGCTTTTTAAGTTGGAAAGCTCTAGTTTGCACTTCATATATGTCTTTTAGACAACAATCATGATCATGACTATTCTTCCTCTTCTTTGTCCATTTCATCTTTCATTATATTTTACATAGTGTATCTGGTTTGGGGTTACTTTCTTGAAATCTAGATCCCCAAAGGTACAGTTTAGGAAAAACTTATGTGCTGAATGTCATACCAATGCGGGGTTTCCTTTCATAAATTTTGATCCTACAAATTGCTCATGTACATTGTAAGCACATATTCAGGTGTATGTTCAGGTGACATATTCCAATATATATTGACATATTCCAATATATATGAGCAAAGTTATTCATGTAAGATAAAGCCTAAAGGTGTTTAATGCTTTGCATTCTGTATATGCTGAGAAACCCCCTAACATCTGTTCCAAGCTTTTTAACGCATAATATAACTCCTGTGTAATAAGTTCAGATGGTTCTAGCCTGATCCAGCAATGCTACAAATTATTTGCTTGCCTTTCTCAGAATGACAACAGCTGCAGCAAATGTATTACCAGTTTTTCAAGGCCCTGGACACTGCACAAACTTTTGAAAGTGAATTTGTGTACTTTTGAAAGTGATGGAACAGTGTACACCAAGGATGTATCATAAAAGATGCCATTATCCTGCAAAGTAAGTTAGATGTATTTTCTTGTCATAAGAAAAAGGGATACATGGCATTCTTAATGTGTTGCTCAATTCCAGTGATTTTATGGAGCATTGCAACTGTTTCAGTGTAGTGCTTTTTCATTCTGAAATATTATTTTCTTCTTTATAAATATGCCAGTGATGGCCTTTCCACTGCCACCCTCTTTTCTGGACCAGCCATAATTACACCTCTCTTTTATGGAATGATTACAACTATTATTGAGATGCTTTCATTTTTAAAAGCTGTTTTGCGTTTTCTTAACCAAATGTTTAAACCTCCTACCTTTATATGCATTATTTGAGAAAAAACAGGGAAGTGACAAATCTTATTTTAAAAGCAGAGTTCTTTTCCACAGTTCTGGGTTAAGCAGCTTCACCAGAAAAAAGACCAGAAACACAAACACTGAAATCAAACTCAACATTTAAGAAGCTCAGAAAATAAGGAAAAACTGAAGAATAAAAGACATTGCTTCTCTTTTGATCATTGGATACTAACTGAAATTTTAGAGATATAGTGTAATGTTATATGGTGTATGGTGTAATATGCTAAGTTTTTGTAGCAAAAAATAGCTTTCAAATTGGTTAAAGAGGTCATGGTTTTCCTCAGTCTTCTACTTTAAAGAAAAAACAAAGGTGAGCTGAAAAATATAATTACTTTTGATCTTCTTTTTTTAAAATAAGACTATAAAGCCTGTTGTAAAGCACTGTTGGCAGAAAAGAAAAAGGAAAAAAAAAGAAAAAGAGAATAAATTGGTTTTTAAGACAGAAGACTATTTAACTGAAAGAAAGGAGAACAAGGCAATTTTGAATCTTCATCTTGGAGAAAAATCAATGATGTAGCTGAGGTCAGTACCAAGTAACATACAGGCTAATAATCTGGATGAGAAAGTAGGCAATGAGTCAGATGTTTATTAATAACAGTACTGTATGTTGTTTTACTTAATTAACATGACTGGGCAATTAAAAAACAAAGCTATACAGATGTAGACACCTCTGTCCCTGAGCAGCAAGATGCCTATGAAATTCAACCAAGCTAGGTATAATGCTCATGGGTGAAAATAACTGAAATAACTGATTATTATTTTTTTTTTAATCTGAAAGATGAGAAGTCACAAGAGGAGGATGAAGAGAATGGCTCTTCTAAAGAAAAAGTTTTCTTGTGGGAGTTTTCTGTTTGACATTATTTGGGCTGTTTGTGACAGTTTAGCTAAAAAATAACTCACAGAAGATCTTCTCAAATAAGAAAATAAAAAAAGCCAGAAGGCGATAAAGTCATAATGATGACATTGTGAACCAAATATTGTTACTCTCTTCCTTCATTATGTCTTATATCTTTGATCCTATGACTTTAAGGCAAATGTTGCTGTAACTGAAACAGCTGTCTCACAAAGATGTATATAAAATAAATAGCATCACCCAGGAATGTCCTAGTCTAATGAGGAGCTATTATATAGCTAAAAAAAAAAAAAACCAAACAAAACAAACAAACAAACAAACAAAAGCAAAAACCAAAACCAACCAAACAAAAAACCCTCACATAATAAAAGCAGTCAGAGCTATGGAGAACGAGGGGGAAAAAATCAATCTTATTTATATTACCGAGTGGGAGGTGGGGGTGTTACAGTACTGAAAGAACAAGAAACCCTTTGGTAAACTTGGCTGGGAAGACTAGGACACACTGAAGGCTACCGAAGGAGACACGGTGACCGTTTACCCCAGACTGTCCTCAGATCCTGCACTCATTGATATGAGCAGATTTGATTTCTGCAAAATCAAGCATTTATGCATGAGCCACTTCGCAACACTTGTTTCCACGGCAGGAAAGAAGACTCAAGTTGAATAAAGAGCACATGTCTGGTCTTACATATAAGTAATCCTGACTTGATATCCATTACTAACTCTCTAGTTAAAGAAGCGAAAGCAAAGTTGTAATAAAATCTTAAGCTTCAGGGAGATAATCCATCACCTACACAGGTCAGGAAGGAATTTTCTCTCCCCTACAAAGAATATTGCCTTGGGTGCACTAGGCATATTTTGTCTTGCTCAACAGCATGAAGTGTTTGATCATTGCGAGTGGCAGGCAGGGCACTGTGATAGACTAGTTGTCTGATCCAATCTGACAAATGCTGTATTTCTAGGTTTAATTTATTCAGGTTTAAAGTTTGCTTATGAAGTTGATATGGGCATAGCAACTAGCGACATAATATCATTTAACTTGTCCTGGAGAAACGGTTACAGTTTCAGAACACACAGCCTCTAATTAGAGTAAATTACTCCTGATGGAATAAGCAATCTGAGAAAAGGGAGAATAAAAAGTGAGTTTAATTTCTAATGCCACAGGGAGGTCTTGACTGTTCAAAAACTGTCTTTAAATCTTAGGAGCTCTGAAGCAATAGCTTATAGCACTGGGCAGGAAGTAAGCCTGATTAACATTTTGTTAGTAACTTTGAGCACAAAAGATGTACTTACAGCAATAGCCAAGACTTATCTTCAACTGAACTTGACATTTGTTTAAGAAAAAAAGTAAATCAAAACCATTAAAATGACATTAAATAAATTAGGGTATTCATTTTGTACATTGCTTATCACTTTTTCATTTAAAAAAAAAAATGTTTGGAGATCTCCAGATCTAATTAAGGGGGAAAGGTTAACATTGATTTAAATGGGCTATGACACGTTTATATACATGTTATTCACCACTTAATATTAATTCATATCACAACAATTTCTGTTGCACCTTGATACTGCAAATCAATCAGCAATATCTACAATGAAAAGGCTGGGAGAAATGTATTAGATTTATTGCAAGCAATTTACATCTGTAACCTTAAGGCCTTATTCCACAGGATTGATTTGAATTCTTTTCAATGCATGAGGCAGTAGTTATGATTTTTTTAATGTAAAGCTTGGGATGGGTGACATCTTTTTCTCTTTGGATTCTCATGGTACCACTACAGCGAATAATTGTAAACGGATTTAGGAAGGGAGAGAGGTTTTCTTGTTGCTGTTGATTTGGCTTTTAGATTTCATTTTTTTAATGAAAGTATTTCAGAGCAATTGCTCTTCTGCTTGGATTTTTTGTTGTTGTCATTCAATAACTGTTAGCTCAATTTTGTGTGGAACACAGAAGACAATAAGGGAAAGCTCACAATAGTGAAGAGAAACAATATTTGCCCCTGCACACAGAACAGAATAATCCCTTCAAAACCTATAATCAGTATATCCAAAAGGCATAAACTTTTTGTGAGCACACCACTTAGTTGTAGACATGGATTTTCAGACATTTGGGAAAAAAGAGAGAGGGGTAGGGAACCGAACTTGACTTTAAGAATATATTTTGTAGACTTTTGTAGACAACTCACTTTCCTGTAAAGAAAAAAAAAAGGAAAAAAAAAAGGAGGAGGTTGAGAAATAGATGGAAAGGAACGTAAGTAAAAACCGTGGAGGTAGATGAATACAAAGGTATTCATCAGTGTGAGGTTTTCTTTCTGGGGATTGTTTTTTCCTTACTGTTTTACAGTTTTGCTGGTAGTTTTGCTGTCATGGGGTTTGCTCTCAGTTGTTTTCAGTAGGCTGGACATGATTAGCTGGAACCCCTCAGTGTCCCTGACTCCCCTAGCTGCCTGTGGACCATTCATTTCTGTCTGGAGGAGGCTTCTGAAGGCTGAGTGGCAGGAAGAAGTCTGTTGTTGCACTCAGTGACAGGCAGCTACGTACTGATAATAATAGATACGTATTCCTCTTTAATATGGATTTCATAAGTTTTATATTTTATTTTCAGCTTTATGTATTAACTTCTCCAGGAATTTCTTTCCTAAGACTTGTTGTGGCTCAGTTGTGCAATATGCTGACTCTGTTCAAGTCCTCCGTACCTCAGAGACAGGTTTGTTTAACCTAATCCTCCCATGCTCAAACATGAGCATTCCTAGCCAGATGTTCAAATCATTGGCTTGAAACACTTAAAGGACCTTAGAAACTCTTTTTTTCCCCCAAGTATTAGCATTCCTTTTATTTAAAATTAGTGCCAGGTGGTTTGTAAAAACACTGACTCCTTCTGTTTCAAGCCATTAATTATTCAAGTTTCATCCATTTACTTTATATTTCAGTCTAAAGGAGTTCTGATTCCTCAATGAGGAAAGAGACCACAGAAAAACAGAACTGTTGGTATAAACCCAGTGTATTTTAGTACTCAGTATTGCAATCTGTTCAGAGAAGTGGGTGCAATTGTGCAACCTTCTTCCTCCTAAAAGAATTCAGAAAGCATACAGTGAGTTAACTGCTGAAATTTAATTTTTTGTGATTCAGTGTTTTTCAGCTCTGAAGAAATGATGTTCAGAAAGCACATATCTGGGAATATAATCAATAGCTTCTATGTGTACAATATATGTATGGTGCCCTAGGGCCAGGGAAAGTTTGCTCTGAGTCCCACAAGGATGCTTTTAAACAAACTTTCCAACTGATCTCTAGTCTCAGTCAACATCAGTTTAGCTCTTGTATTAAGAATTACCAGTATAAATAAGGATGCTCTACTTTCATATAGCCTTATTTAAAAGATCAATAGAGACCTGGAAAGCCAATAAAATTGGGTAATTTTGACTTGGTCACACATTAGAAGATTATACCTCCAGACATAGACCAAAGACCGTTTTCTCAGATGCCTAGATTTAGATTTAACCTGACGTATTGCTGCCTTGCTGAAAATAGCATGCTCATTTGCCAATATGTGAACGGTTTCACACAGTGCTATATGCAAGGGTGTCTGTATGCAGACTCTACAAGTTCAAAGGTTATATTCATTTCTTAAGGGGAAACGAATCTTAAATTGTTCTAATGGATATCATCAAATTGTGTGTTTTGTATTGTGAAACAAACCAGTAATCCTGTATTCTGTCCTTGTCTATCTCAGCTGCACTGAGATGCTTGAAGGGAATCAAATTTCTCCTTCTGACACTTCTCTTATCTCCAGATTTTGAAAAATATTTTTCCTCAGAATATTTTGCCTTTTGCTCCCAGCTTAGTAATAAAAAGAAAGTTAGACCATGACTGCAAACAGACAAAGCTGACCCAAAATCTTTAAGAATGCTGGAAGTGTTGTATTGTAGGATACCTGTAGCCTAACTTGAGGCTAAAACCTGCCCTGGATGAGATGATAGGCACTAGATGTACCAGGGGAGAAGTGAGGATACAGCCTCTACAGACTTTGGCCCCTGCATTAATATTGCTTATTGCAAAGATTCTTTCTCTCTACCCCTACTCCAGAAGGATGTACCGTAGACCTCAGGGCAGCCTAATTCACAGATTTCCTTCCTGAGTCTCTGTATCCTAGGGCATGAAAATGTATATCCAATGCAGGCAAAACATATATCCTATTTTCTATTTTCAGAAGATTTCTATTACTCCATCCTACCCGTAAAGGAAGAAACATCCCTCAAAAAAGAAAGCATGCAGATGCAAGTTCAGCTTTAAACTGCAGCATTTAAATTCATACCTGGTGATATCACTGAATCAGCCATTCTCTCAATAATTTTAAGTGCTCAAAGAAGAGGATTCCTATTTGGAGCTATTTGTATACCCCTTGGATCATGAATGCTGGAAATCTCTTGCACCGGTCCTAACTTGCAGTTATTCTTTCCAGATCAGATGTGCCATGGGGTCAGAGTAGAGTGAAGGGAATTGTTTTTTTCTAGCACTTGAGAAAACTAGGAGTTGGATTTGTTTCTGAGCTTGACCTTTCAGAAAAAGGAATTGGCTGTCCTCATTACCGACTGTAGGATTTTCTTAACAGACATGGATCAGTCGGGTCAAAAGGTGAGAGATACTGAGGCATACAGAACATGAATGAGAATCAAATATCATCATCGGCTGCTTTTCTCTGTTCTCTTGCCTTGAACAAAGAAATCGGTCAGCAGAGAGTTTCTGCAGTGCACAGAGCTGCCAAATTCTGGGGCTATGCCCTTTTTATTAAACCAAGCGTGGGAAATATGAGAGAACAAGGAATCCAGGATCACTTTAGTTGCTGTCTTGTTTTTCCATCTCAGATGTGGTAGTGTCACCTAATATATGCCTTAAATAGTTTAACCATTCTATTGTATCTGCTTGGAGAGTCCATCACATTCCCAGACAAGTAAATTGTGATTATATTTCCCATATGTCAAAGTCAAAATATCTTTTCTCATGTGTTGTAAATGCACTCTAGGATTGTGACTACCCTGTGAATTGTCTGAATTGGCTCTTTGGGTAAGGCAAGAAAGAGTAAAAGCAGGTGTTAAGTCTGCATTGCACGATGAAGCCTGGAGCAGAGACCCGCAAGCTGGCCTCACCTGAGTCACCTCCAGAGCCAGGAGCACCACTCTGAGACAATTAGCCCATGGAAGGAAGAACTTGTTTGAGAGGAAGGCATAGCATCAATTAGGGAAACACTGCTGGTTTTGTTTGGTTTAGTGTCTCTCATATATATAATTTTCTATATAAAATATTGAAAGGGTATCTTTTTTCCATTTAGGCAGACACTACTTTGTTAGTGCTTATATATGCAGTTCTACAAGGGCTGGAGTTGATTCCCCGTTGTATTCTCTATATCATAGCTCCGATAAAAGGTTTGGGAAAGCTTTTCTGTTCTGTTTGCCTCTCGGTGTTAATAAGATTGATCTTTTCCTCGCTGTCATTGCATCTCAGACATTCAGTGACCAGCAGTAAGAGCAGGGAGAGAAAGAGGACAGTTTTAAGGACATGGATCGTTTCCTTCACAGACACCTATGGACAGACAAGCTTTCTCCTGATGACCTGGAAGGTCTAATTACACCAGAGTGCAGTGAAAAAATGTAGAGGATACTAGTCTGCTTTGGAAAAACAATAAAATTTAATAACTATCCTTAACACCCTCTCATAAAAAAAAAAAAATCTTGTAATTCAAAAACTCCATACTAAAAAGTCACTTCACTCTCCAATCACAAGTTAACAACTGATACACCTTTCAGTGGATGTGGAGTGTTGACAAATCCAACCCATGGAAGTGAGAAGCAGATTTCAAAGAAATCCAGCAGGAAGCCTTCTATAACTGCTGTCAGTAAACTATAACATTACTTTTGTAAGAATCTGTTTATGAAACAATTTATTCTTATGAATGTTTGCATAAGCTTGTGTGGTAGTGAATAAGTGGCCTGCAAAAATAGCAAAACAATACAAAGACTAAAAAATAATAATAATACTACTGCTGTACAAGTAGAGATTGAGGAGCTGTCCTCAAAGGCTGCTGTTATTTGCAAGCTTTCATTTGGAAACCTTAACTCATGGATAACAAAATAAGTATGCGATACCTAATAGGATTTTCAATTTTTCGGTTAGAATTTTCCATTTAAATTTCCCGAACAAAATTTCTTTTCTTTTCTGGATTCATGTTCTTCCTGTGTTCACCTCTGTCTGTGTGCTCCCCAGTCCATCAGACTTTTATACTTCTGTCTTAATAGTGTTTTCTATAATCTATGTATCTTATTTTTCTTTCTTATTTTTCATCCCTAAAGGAAATCTTTACACTGCAGTTTTGTTTGGACGATCAGTTATTTCCCTTCTCTTGCTGACATACATCTACTGAGGGGATGCTACTTTTGCTAGAGGTATAAAAGCCAAATCATTTAACCCCCTAGCCAACTGTCACACAAATCCAAGAGAAGCACAAACGCTTTCTTTCTTTCATTTTTGAAGAAGCACATGGGGGGATGCCAGAATTCTTTCCAGTATTAGCCCATGCCTGTATATAGTGGTCATACTGGAAGCTTCTAACTGGTCATCGATCCGTCTATTGAACCTCTTGATCATGGCAGTGCTGACTTATATGTGTTCAGTAAAGGTCACGTACTACCTGACAGGTTTCTCTGGCTGAAAAAAAAAAAAACACCAAAAAACCTTTTATTTCCTCCCTTTCAGGCCAGCACTGATATGCTCAGTGGCTAGACCAAGGAGATAAAAATAAAATAGTTACAGTGCCTTTAAACTACCCACAAACATTTCAGAGTGCCAATTAAAAAAATTTAGATAATCTTTTTTTTTTTTATTTTACTATTGCAATTTATACTCAAATAAAGCAAAACCTATGAGTAGGAGTAAAATGACTGCATCTACAAGCAGTATTGGGTCTACAAGATTAGTAGACAGCAAAGAATTTCCACTTATTTTTGAAGTTTTTCTTCTTTTTCACGATTAAAAATTGAAATGTATTTCACTTAGGAGACAAATTTGATTCTGAAAATGCTCATGGTCATATATTCTCTGTATTGGGCATACAAAGAAGAGTAGTTTTCCAGCTGATCACTTTTTAATCCATGAGTGCATAAGAATAAATAAATATTTTATTCACTTTTTAATTTTCCTATTTCACCCAGCTATGTTTGTTGATATGATGTAGAAGGAGAGGCTGAGGGAAAAGTGTTTGTTCAATCTTGAGAAGAGAGGAATCCTACTGCTGTCTACAAATACCCAGTGGGTGGTTGCAGGAGGGAGCCAAACTCTTCTTAAAGGTGCACGGTAGAATGAGAGGCAACAAACTCCAGTTGCAACACTGGAAGTTTTAATTAGACATTAGGATTTTTTTTTTTCCCATGAGGGAGGTCAGGCACCAGAACAGGTTGCCTTGGAAGGCTGTAGAATCTCCATCCATGGAAATATTAAAAATAAAATAAAAATTCACAAAGTTATCTCAACTGAATAATAATACCCTTAGTGACATAAGAGCTGTATCTTCAGTTCTCTGGGCAATATTTTATAGCTGTCAGCTATATTTTTGGCACAGTTTGTTCCACATGAGATAGTTAAAGTAGCTGGATTTCAAAATTATCATTGTATTAGTTGAGGGGATGTGGAACTGAGCTAACTTAGGCTTTATTTAGAGGTGCTCTGGAAATTAAGTTGTTCACCCATCGCTGCTCAGCGATTATCTTCAGGCCACTGTAAATAAACAAACAGTACATTGTGATTAAATCATATTTTTTATGCATTATCTTCTTTGAACTGCAACTTAAGTAACTAGTTTGCAGAAAAGGTGAGGGTCTGTAGCTTGCAAGCAAAATCAGGAGTCACTGAGCATGCTGAGCACCTTTGCACATCCGTAGCAGAAGACCTAGTGCAATACTAGGCAGACACTGTTAGTGGGACTTTTCTAGAGCCATAATGGCAATTTTAAGGAGTCCTCCTAACTTGATACACAAGAAGCAGAGAGTGCCGATGGCAACTCTGCTCTTCATGTGAAAGTGAACTGAGCTTAAGAACTAGCATTATTTTTTTGTGTCTCTGATGTCTGCCTATTTTAAAACTGCCCCTGAAGTAACCAAGGAGTTTTTTTTCTGTAATATCAATAGTACTGGTCTCAAACAGTGTGCTGAAGAGACTATCTCTGAGACTCCAAGTCTGCTTGCACTGGCCAAGCCTTGGTGTGAGCTGATCCCAGTGTGTTACGCTTGCCCCTGTGCAGCTTGCACTGATTCTGCATTAGTACTGAGCGCAGGGGGGGCTGTAATGAAGCCTTGCAAATCCTTCCTCCTCTTCCCCTATGCCACCTGTCTCATCCTGAAGTAGGTGGTTCAAGCAGAAAAACATCCGATGTCACAAATATGCCTTGGACTTTCCATTGACTAGTCCAGATACAGGCATATGGAGACATCAGAAATGAGGAGCCATGGTTCTCAAGGGAAATAAATAGATAAATGCTTAATCAACTCTGGAAACAGTAGTCAAATATTACTGTGTCCAGCAGCCTGTTTCGATCCATAAAGCAAACCAAAAAGGGGTTGAAGGGAGAGGACAGAGGTAGGGGAGAATGGAATTAAAACTACAGGAGCAAAGAGTAAAAAGTGATATATATCACAAGCTCCACAGGCCACATACATAGACAAGAATAAAAAATAAGCTAGAAGAGGACTCAGCTTAGATTTGTATTTTATGATGCAAGGAAATACAGGCAGGCTGTAGAGCTGTTCTGTACAATTCTTCATAGCTGTCTCATATGTTTAAATCATATCTACTTTTGGAAAATGTTATGTCTTACATCCAAATAAAACCAACATGTTTTTTTAATTAGCTACAATGACTTTAATTGAATGAGAACAGAAAGAACACAAGATGACTGCTGAAATGAATCAATCCAGCCGAACTTCATCAGTGGGTTGCCGCTGGTGCGCTTCAATCCAAAGGCAGTCTGCAGCTAAGCAGAGGCTGCCCCTAATGACATGGTTTTCGTCTCCACCACAGAAACCCCTGCAACAATCGCCACATTTCAGGCAGCTACCTAGCAGAAAGAGCGTCAAAAGAATCGGTGCAAATTGTTATTGTTATGTAAAGCAGGGAGAAGCAAAAGTGGCCCTTCTCTTTCAGCTGCACTTTGGTTGTGGGTCTGGGAGCGTGGGCTCCTGAGTGCCTGTGCCCTGAACTGAAACCGTAAAAGGCATTCCGTGAACACTTAGTCCGTAAGTATCCTTTCATTTCGGTGAGGCTCCTTGTCTTGAAATGTTCTTTATGCATTATACATCATCAGTACTATTTTTGTTTAGGCACATCAGGAATCATCCCACAGCGATTAAAAATCATTATTCCATTAACTTTCAGGCCTAAAAAGAATTAATGACACCATGAATCATAATTAAGGTTTCCACTTCTTCTGGCAAGCAGAAAGCCAGACATTCAACAGACCTTCTTGTTATCTATTTTGGCTGTTCTAATGCTTCATTTTTCATCTTGCTTTCATGCTAACTGAGATATCCATGCTTTTCCTTCATGTTTCTTTACTGTGTTTGGTTGTAAAGTCGTTGAACAGCAGAGCAAAACTCATGAAGGAAAAGATGGCTGTATGGATAGGCAAGGTACTTTGGGTATTTTTCTGGTGTTTTACAGGAAAACCTAGAAACAAAAAGTGTGGCTTTTTGTTTTTAATTTTATCTTTAAATGTCAGGTTGGAAAACGTTCACTCTATTTTCCCAAATGACAAAATTGATAATTTGTCTTACTGTTGCCCTGCTGGTTTTCCCCAGCAATCGGTGGTTTATCAAATACATTTCTAACAAAGTCATAATTATGCCCAGTGAAAAGAAGTGCTACCATTTATGGATGAGCAGGTAACCAGTCATCTTAAAGCAGTCTTGAAGTTTATTGACTTAAAATATTTGCAGGTGTTAATATATTCTTCTAAATTACTTAGATGAATCATCTAAATATTAATCAAAAAATCTCTTGAAAGTATTTTCAGGAGAATCAGTATGGCCCAATGTGATGACATGTTTGGAAGTTCAGAGGAAAAAGCATGTATATTCTATTAAAAAAAAAAAAGTAAAGGGATATTTGTTTTTTTCACAACAATCTAGGGGAAAGCATAGTAAATATTAATACGTATAATAACTTGATTTGCCACAAATCAGATATTCTTGAGAAACAAACTAATGCAACTTGTTGGGTTTCACACAGCTAACCTGTGCAATGATCCTTTCCTCTTGAAACCTGATGCCGTGCAATGCTACAGGCTTGGGGAA
>NW_009217293.1:0-992 GCF_000690835.1 Fulmarus glacialis
GCACCCATGCTGGTGGCTCTTTCTGATCTACAAAGATACATAAATGATTTAACACAAAAAGAGTCTTAACAAGTCTTTCTTGTACATCTGAGATTTCCCTAAATTTTTGCAAATATTGTTTCAGCGTTTGATGTGCCCTTTCAATAATAGCTTGTCCTGTGGGTGAGTGTGGAATACCAGTAGTATGTCGCACTCCCCACATTTGGCAGAAACGTTTCATCTTGACGCTTATGTATGCAGGGCCATTGTCAGTTTTTATCGTTTGTGGTACTCCCATGACTGCAAAACAACTAGTCAAATGTCGCACTACGTGGAGTGCTCGCTCTCCTGTCTGTGCTGTGGCCCATATAAATTTGCTATAGGTGTCAATCGTAACATGTACATATTTCAGTCTGCCAAAGTCAGCAACGAGAGTCACATCCATTTGCCACAATTCTCTGGCCTCGAGTCCCCTGGGATTCACACCGATTCCGAGACCAGGCCCATGGTGGCTACACGTAGGACAGGCCCGCACAATCCCCTTGGCTTCTTCCATGGTGATATTGAACTGTCGGTGCAAACCTCACGCATTCTGGTGAAAAGCACTGTGTGCCTCTCGTGCCTTCACAAACTCATTCAGGGGAGCCGCCATGGACACGAGTTGGTCAGCGCGTGCATTCCCTTCTCCAAGTCCCTCAGACCACTTGTGGCTTCTGATATGTATGATACTATAAGATAGCGTGCATTGCTGTATGGCTGACTGCAGTTGTCGAAGTAGCTCAGTCACAGGTTCTGCACTTCCTTGATTCGAGCATCTTCAATGCTATTTACAATACCTGCTACATACATTGAGTCAGTTACTATGTTCAGTTCCTTGTGCATCCATTGCAGGAATGACCAAACAACAGCAGCCAACTCTAATGTTTGTAGGGAATCACCTGTTTCTGCTTGAAGGAGTTGATGTTTCCACTGACCATCTTCGTGCCACGTTGCTGTCGCTTTTCGTGACCTTT
>NW_009217293.1:1349-1625 GCF_000690835.1 Fulmarus glacialis
TAAAAAACGGTTAAGTCCACAGGTAAGTCAGGGTCAATACGATCCACTGCTCGGTCAACGATATGGGTACTGAGTTCTTGAATCATGGTTCTCTGTGGCTCTGTCAGTGTGACAACCCTGGCTGGATCAGTTCCTTTTAATAAGGGACGCAAGACCTCTAACTCATCATTTGTAATTCCTGCCACAGGACGCAGCCATTGTAAGTCACCCAATAGTTTTTGTGCATCATTTAAGGTGTGAATCTCCATTCGAATGGTTAATTTTTGTGGGCTTACT
>NW_009217294.1:0-232 GCF_000690835.1 Fulmarus glacialis
ATTCCCTGTCCCCCTGCGCTGCTGGCGGGAAGGAGGTAGAGAACTTGTGAAGTTGAGCCCGAGAAAAAGGGAGGGATGGGGGGAAGGTGTTTTAAGATTTAGTTTTTATTTCTCATTACCCTACTCTGATTTGATTGGTAATAAATTAAATTAATTTCCCTGAGTTGAGTCTGTTTTGCTCGTGATGGTAATTGGTGAGTGATCTCTCCCTGTCCTTATCTTGACCCACAAG
>NW_009217294.1:306-101035 GCF_000690835.1 Fulmarus glacialis
CACCACAAAGTTGTTTGTTTGGGGTGGGCAGCCTGTCTCAAGTCACTGGTTTTTTCAGAGACTCTTGGTGGGACCTTGGAAAAGCCACTTTCAGTAGTGGCTGGGCCCCCCAACACCGGCTAGGGTGTACACCCCAAAAAGGAAAAACAGCTGCTATGGTTGAAGCCATAAAGATGGGTGTTAACATGTTCTCTGTTTGTATGTGGGTTATCTTTTCCACATAGTGTTTTTGGGGGTACAACGTATATACTGTGTAATATTAGCCATTTCTCAACAAGATACTTCAGAGCAAAGCTACTATGAGAGAGAGCTCAGAGACATAAATGGAGCAAAGCTGGAGAGTGGGGGAGAAGCGTTTCTGCAGTGAGGAAAGACTTTTGATCCAATCTTATCAATGGGTTTTGACATTTTGGTGTTACAAAATGGCATAGGAACGTACTCGACACTGAGTTATATGTGACTGACACAGATAACGTAGGCTGTAAACTTCAAAGAGAGAAGTTTTGCACAGAACATGCTATCGCTTGGCTGCCATTTCCCAGACTATTTGCACAATGTTATTGCAACCTGGAGGAAAAAACTGAGATGATGTTTATGTAGTTAGTTGTATTCTGTAAGATACGCAGGACTAATATCAATATGGGGATGAAGAGGCTTCAGAGGTCTAATGCAAGATCCTCCCTGGTTTTGCCGGGTTTATTACATCTCATCTGTACAGTAGGTGCCTCAGTTGAGCAAACAATGTCAGCCTCAGTGTTATAAAGAGGGACTTGCTTTTAGTGTTTTATTTTAGCTTTAATAATCATATTGTTACTAGTCAGAAAGCACGTGGCTGACCATATCAGAATATGTAATCTGCTATATAGTTTTAGAATAAATTTTGTATCTGCAGTCATTTTGCTGGACACAGTAAATCCAGTAGTGGTAAGGTGAATTTAAAGTGAAGCAAGTATTTCAGAAAATGCTTACTGCTCTTTAGTGTTGTTTGCAAAACTTCTGCCTCTGCACTGCTACTTCCTCAGCACAGCTGGCTGGGCTCCCTGACTCTGCCCATCTGTATCATTATATTCTGCTATATAAAAGCACTGGAAAACTCAGGTTCAGGTGCCTCTGTCTGGTTCCCCTGAGGAGGCTGGAGCGTTGAACTGCTTATTGCAAGTACCATCTAAGGCTACCTTGTTCAACTCCCCTGTATCTTTAAGTAATTTATAACAAGCAAAAAACGGAGCACCTCGTGTCATAGACTGCCCATCCTTTAGCCTATTTTCCTACTAGCATATTTTCCCAAAGCAGAAGCAGAAGCATAGATATGTTACTTTAGCATTAAAATTTAGAATACCTAACTTTCATAAATATTAGTCTGGAAAAACATCTCTGAATTTAATTTTGAATTCATTTCAGTCATGCATATCTGCCTGTTGGCATTTTCTTTTCATAAATATTTGCACAGTCAAGTTTCACTCACGTGTTTACCCATAAAAAGCACGGTTAGCTGGATGGATGGATGACGTGTCCATACTTTTATATAGGAAGAGATATTTGAAGTAACATAAAGGGACAGGGTTTACCAAATCCTGTCACCAGAGCCTTAGCCTGGTTGAACAAAGATCTGATCCTCACCTAATGTAATGCCGGCCATTTGAAACAAAGTTAAGTCTTAACTGTGTATTACCAACATAGCTCAGCCTCATTTTTGTAATGGCCCCTTTCCTAACGATTATATGACTCAACAGCATTTGGCTGGTGGGACCAACCACAGTTGGCTACATCAGCACAGACTGTCCAACACGCGTATGCGCTGCTCTGGGTCAACTCCTCCATGATTTACCTGAATAGAGAATGAAGACAGTGGTGGAAGGGGGAAGGTTGATTGAGCTCCAATCACACCAGTTCAAGGATGTTAGACTGCTTCTGTAAATTTATCAAAAAATAAGTGTGCGTATTTTGTTTGCTATGTTTGAATATATAGGAAATATATGGAAGTTGTAGAAATAACTCATAACAGTGACAAGCAAGACTTTCTAAATCACTGGAGATAATTTTTATTGCCATTTTCCAGATACATTTTCTTCTGCAGGTTTTAGTACGTGGTAAGCGTACAGCTTTCTATGTTTAAGAAGTGCTCAGCACAGAACATAGCTCTTGAGAAACCATTCATCTTAACCAGATTTATTTCACGTAGATGAAATTCAGCAAGGAAATCTCCCTCAGGTGGCTATGCTAATCATTAATATTGCTAGTTCCTAAGGGAGCCCAGGAGAGCGGTAGCCGAGAATAGCAGTCAAAGCTGGAGTTGGGACTCTGCTAGGGGCAAACCGAGGGTGGTCAGGATACCGCACGCCTCCTCCTATCTTGTCTAAAAGCTCTCCTTTCTCTTAAGCTGAGCTCAGTTATTCTCATGCTAAGGAAAAGGTGGTGGTCTAAAGTGTATTTGTTTGCTCCCAGGCTGGGCTCTGGTCAGCAGACGCTACCCACACAAAGCAGTAAGAACGCTCTTTCCCCTGTCATTTCCCTCTCTTTCTGCAGCGTTTTTACTGTCAGCCCAAAGGTTTTTTCTCACAGTTACACAACTACTTAGATTTGTAGCCGAAGTTCAGTTTGGGCAGAAATTGCAGCAAGGGGTGGGACTTATTTCTGAATTTTTTGCATCATTGTACTTTGAAGTTGATTAAAGTTGGAGTGATGACTAAGCACCTGGGCTGGGAATCGGAAAACCCTGTTATGCTCTGAGCTCTGCTGCCAATCTGCTGTGCAATGCAGAGTGCCTCTTCGTTTCCGCAGATCTCCGCATATGCGGCCTGCCTGGCTTAGGCAGCAGCTCTACTGTATTGATTATCAGTGGGTTATAATCCTGGGACTTCACACTTACTATTTCCAATGTTGTGTACTACATCTGGTTGCAGATTGCCGTGCCTCTCTGCAAAGCAAGTTCCTCATCCCCAGCCTTCACCTTATCCTTTCTGACCTTTCAGGACTTGTTAAGTAAACCTCGCTCCTCAGCCTTGCTGCCCTGAACATTAACGCAAGCCTACACCCAGTGATTTCAACCTACCCTACAACTGAAACCAGCCAGATAACTTCCCCTGCCGAATCTGCAAAACCTGGTCAGGCTCTGGTGAAGCTGGTTAAGCTCTGGTTAGGTTGCTCAGTCACTGAGCATCTCTTTGAAGGCCGAAGGGGTTCTCTGTGCTGGAATTACTATTGGTAAAGAAACAAGCTATAGGCAGCTATAAAAAAAGTGAAGAACATGCCCATTAAACCAAAGGTTATTTCTACTCGGTCCCATTTGTAACTAGTTTAAATAGAGCTTTTTTTGAACTGAATAATTTATGTCAAAATATGAGGATAAAATGAGTTAAGACTAAAATATTTGGCATGATGATATTCAGTGCTTGAGCCCCAGACAGAAAGAGAAGAGAAGCATGCAGGCTCTGGGAACCTTGTCAGCAAAAACCTCCGTTAACTTCCCCCAGCCCAGTTTTACTAGTAAGGCATATGAAAGGTAAAGGAGATTTCCTAGTTATGCTATTTATTCTAAGGGGTCTATTCTCTATCACTAAAGTAACTTTCATGCAATTAAGTCCAGACAGTTATCTGCCACCCACTTCCATCTTTCTGTTTGCTTGCTGAGTCTTACAGAGAGAGGACTTTTATTTGCTATGATCCCATAACAGCAAAATAAACTGACAGAGCGTTCTCAGGTAGTCACAAAAGATAAATTAAACACTGTGATGCAATAAAACCCACTGTTCAATATGTTCATCACATAAAATAGACTTGACTTTCAAATCAGATTTTCAGACTCTATTCTTGTTTAGCATCTGACAAGAATCAGACTCCAATTTTATTTTGACTTCAAATTCAAGCCAGGCAATTGCCTCCCCCATCTTGAGGTTGGCAAGAGATAGCCATAAAGAAAACGACCAGGTGGAAGAATAAAAGCACAAAAAGAAATTGGAACTTTCTTTTTTTTTTTTTCCTAAGTATTGATCTTAAATAGAGAAGTTGTGTTTACTATAGCTTGAGGTTTTCCTTTCTCTAAATATTACATTAATATTATAGACATCGGTTGTGACAGCAGGGACCAGAACACCTACAAGGATGTGCCTTGTAGAAGTACATGGTAAAAAAATAACATTTTGAAATGCCTTACTTCATCCACTGTAACGGCTCAGATTCCTTAGATGACTGGAGATGTAGGAAGGCACATGAGTGATTTTCCTTAGGCATCTCACCAATTTCCATTGCCTTATTCATCACTTCTTCAGGAAATCCACAGCATGGCAGCAATGTGTGCTCTTCCTTAATGTAAAATGCAGGCATATTAGGAGCAGAAATTTATAAACAGGAAAACCTGTTTATGTTACTGAAACTAACCTGAGAAAGCCTTTTCTTCATTTCATACTTAACCTAGCTGGGCTTAAAAAATTACATTAAAAGCCTGTGCAAGCTTAGAGGTTTCCTGTGGAGCCTTTGTCTAAGCTTAGAGCAGAATAGCATGTTGGACAGGGTCTTGTGCCAGCGAGTGAGTTAACTGCATATTGCCTCACCATTTCAAACTGGGCCATGAATTTCCCTTTGGCTCTTGCTCTTGCTTGCTTTCTCCTCTCTGTTTCCTCCTGTGCACGCTTCCTCCTGCAGTTTCTTCCTTTCCTCCTCCATCCACAAAAATGCCTGCAACCCTCCCCTCTCCTAAGCTGCAAAAAGCATTAAACCAGCAGCAGCAGCAGCGGGGAAGCACCAGCACAGATCTGGGTGCGCAGCTGGGTCACCCCTCTGTGCCTGTGCCTCGGAGGCACGTGCCAAATCGGTGAGTCTCACCGCTGAGCCCCGAATACCTGGAAGCGTAGGTTAATAAGAATATGATAACCTCCATGTGAGTTAAGTTTAGAGAGCAGGAAACTTGACTGCTTTAGACATGCTCTTAGCAGACAGCTTTTGCCCTGTGTCTGTAGAAGGGCAAAGTGAATTCAAGATGAGAGTTTTGTGCTAATACAGCACTTTTCCCCCTTACGGGCAGTAACTCTTATAATTTGAATTCGAAGGGCTGGACGCAGCCCCCGCCGCTGCTTTTCTGGGCAGGATTGCACTCGCCGCAATGGACAATAAAAATAGGCAAATATCCCCCCCTTACTCCCCACTGCAGCCATCTTGAACCGCTTTTGGTAGACCTGTATCTCCAACTGTGACAATCATTCACAGAATAATAACATCCAGTTCAAGTTTCCTCTGTACCTTTTTTTAACTCATGTTTAGAGTTTAATTAAAAACTGGTATACTGAAAGATAAATGTTACATCTCCTGCTTCATTCTCACTGGTTCTGTTCTGGCCTTGGTCTTAGACCACACCGTTGCAGCAGAAGAGCTAGGTCATCCTGAGTGCCCTGAGACATCTGTAGGGGACTAAAGTGTTTCCCTGACAGTTATAATAATTCTGTCACTCTTAACAAAATTACTGTTTCTGCAGCACCCCACAGGGAGATCGTGGTGTTGAGAGTTGTCTTTGAATTAATTCCATGACATTTTCCTTCAATTCCTAAAAATAAAACTTAAATGTATTTTCTCTGGAGTGTTGTGGTTTAGGCTTTTTAAAATAGTGATTCTGAGCACTCATATTTTGTGAGATGGCTAATCAGAGACCTTTATAAGATTCTGTGTAGATATTTAGTACTTTTCTGAAAGTTAAGACCTTTTAAGTTGAACGCTAGAACCAAGAAGCACAGGATGCATGTTACATCACTGTATTTTAATGTACTGAACAGCAGTGAAGTGAGCCTGGATTTTAGGTGGTAGCATTCAAAGTGCAGGCACACAGTGACAGTACTACAATAGCAAGTATTGAAATGAGAGATTTCTCTGAGGGAATGCTTAGTTGTAGCTTATATATGGAAAACTATTAGCTAAAAATAAACCTTAAAAATAATTCTTAAATAGACCCACAAGGACATTGTATGTATTTTTCTCTCATTAAAATGAAACCTTTCCTGTTGTCTAAAATTATCTTTAATTAGCATTGCATAACCTAACAATAAAACTGCTGAGGATTAGAACCAGCAGACACATTCAGCTCATGGCTTTAATTAGATTAAGCTCTTCATTGCCAGAAGTAAGAGATGGCGCATTAGACCTCTTTAACATTTAATCTGGTGAATGCTTTATAATTGTGTTTAATATTGTGAGGCAAAGTTTGGGGGGGGGGGAAGCAATCTGCTAACATCTTTTTATGTAATGCTTGCTTAGCTGTTTGTCACATTTTAAAGACAGATTGTTTCAGGAAGGCATATCAAGATAGGGGAGGAGGTCTCACATGTATGCACAGTCTCATAAAAGTCCAGATTGCCTCTAAAGTAGCTTTGTCAGTAGCTATCTCCCTTTCATCCATATTTAATCCTGTTTTCCTCAAGACCTGTGGAAAACATTTGAAAAAGAGTAAGTCTAGTAGTGTTTCTAGTAAGTAATCAAATCCATGATCAGTCAACCCGATGGGTGGGATCACCAGTGCAGTGTGCTTTATGTTGAAATGCATTCCTACTCAGTATATGATGTTAGGTTGCTAATAAGCAAATTTATTAGCCTTTTCAGGGCTGCAGACTGCAAATTCCCAGTGCAAGCATTGGAGACTCAAAATTACAGCTCCCCTGTATGCACCGGCTACCAGGCCACCATGATCCAGTAATGGAGTCAAGAGTATTTTACTGAGCGTTGTTGTAATCATCGGCACTGTTCACCTTTCTCTGAGACCCTCGAGAGTATGGGATGGAGCTCTTCTCCACTTTCTTTGCAGCAGAATCCTGATGTGGACTGTGGAGAAGATTATTAGGGTTTGTTTCGCCAACGCAACTGTGCAAGATTTAGCCACTTCTTTCCTCTCAGAGTCTGTACCGCAACAAAGCCGTAGAGAGGAATCAGGTCTGTGACCTCCCTCCTGCAGGCGGTGCACAGGCTGTTTCTCACCCATAAAGCATGAATGTCTAGAGAAGAGGACACAGCTGGACAGATGTGCTCTAGCAGTCACCAGCTAGCAGGGAAAAGGCAAAAGGAGCACCTTCCTATAAAGGTAGTCTTCAAACTTTGTTGCTTAGGACAGGCCTAACCTAGCTGATGAAGTTTCAAGTTCTTCTTGCTCTCTTCAGTGCCCTCTCCCCTGTTTTCCATAATCTAGTTCTGACCTGCTCGGCTCAGTCCAGAAGATAAACGCTATGGTGTTTAATTAAAAGATGCCATTTGTAATTAAAATGTGAAATCAAGCTCCTGAGCCCTTAAATGCCTCTGTCCCAAAGATGTTTTGGTAAGACTTTGAGAAATGGTCTCTCTGGAATTTCAAAACATTCTGTTTTCCTGAATTCCTTTATTACAACAGTTGTGTTGATGTGAACTGTGTGACTCCACTCCGTCAGGAAGGAAACAATAAAGTAATTCAAGGTAGAATGGGTTTTAAGGTGATAATAAATTTAAGATATTTTTACTAATAGGTACTAAAGTAAGGCTAGGGGTTACAGCTAATAATCAGCAAGTTCTGCTGTTTCTAAGTGAACAAAATAATAGGTGAAGTCAGCTGAAAGCTGGGCTTGGTTACTTTTGTCTTGGTGTGCTTGGATCCTGGTCCAGCTGAACTTGGTTGCAATCCTACAGAGTATTTCAGTTAACCACCCCAGTAATACCCCTACAGACAAGGAAATAATCAATGCTTTCTTCCCAGTGAAAGGAGATTACCTTGAAGGAGTTCGACTTTCTACCACTTTACAAAATGTCCGTGATGAACAGAGTTCAGATAACTAAACCTGTCTAAAGGTTGTTCTGCTGGACTAATAAAATCTGTCATTATTCAGTTCCTTAAATTCATAGTAAATTACATTGTGGGAGCATTTACCCTGAGCATTCATACTCAAAGATACATGACGTGGTCTTTTTAAATAGAAATGTTATATGAAGGCAATGTGATCTTAAGGGAAAGCAATTTGTCTTAGGACAATACTCTACCTTGTCTCTTGTCTCATTTAAACTGGGTTCCTCTTAACTGAACCTCTCATTATGTGATATGCATGCTTCTTTCCAGGCGGAAAGGTTAATATTTCTAATTAGCAAGAGGCTCGCTAAGGTATTTTTAAATCAACTGTCTTTGATCATAAAGGCTTCTTAGACATTTTAAGCTTTTTATTTATTTATGTGGAAACCATTTGTTCCTCATTTAAATTCTACTGGAGAAAGCAGAGGCATCACAAATGTTACAAAGCGTAGGAAAGATGGTAGTTTTCAGCTAACTGAAACAGAACTTATTAAGGTTACAGGCTTATTTTTTTCCCTTAAATGAGTATTCATGTGAAAAACATCATGTTTCAGTTTTCCCAGTATTTTACTTGTACATTTAGAGGTGGCATTCGTAACGTTTTCAGGAGATCCTGATATTTTTACTTACCGAAGTTGGATTAATTTCAAAGGAAACAATGTTTTCATTTCAAAAGAGTTAATCTTGCAATCCCTAAGTTTCTGGGATGTGTATGGAACTAGTTTTGTTGGAGATGTGGGTGCTATTGCTTTTTTAATTATTGGCCAGCTTTATGGATACAACCAGCGAAGTTAACCAGATAATGATGGTAACCACTCAACCAGTACAATCAGTTCCTTCATCCACAGGAAATTATGGGAGTCACGACTGAAGTTAAATTAATCAGCTGGGAGTAGTAGTAAAAATATGAGTTGTATTCCCACTTTCTAAACAATGGAGTGCTTTGTGGGGGGCAAACGTATTGCGCAGTGATCCAGTTGCATATTGCTACAAGAACTGTGGGGCAGAAGGGCAGCGGTGCTCCATCCTCTGGCGTTAGCTGCCCGAGGGTGGTGAGGGAGCTTTATCTGCGGATTGAGCACCAAGCACAGGTGTGGAGTTTACCTTTTATTTCCAACAGGAATAGTACCTGAGAGAGAAGATGTTAAGACACTACTCTAATATTTGAGCTCTTTGATCTTCTTTGACAGAAGCTGCAGTTGAAATGCAAATGATTTATTAATTACAGCACAGCACCTCACGGGGTAAGAGAATTGGGTTGTGCTGTAATTTACAAGTCCAGCAAAACAACCTCATGAAACTTTACAAAAATTGGAGGGCCTGGGAAAAAAGTGAGTACTCAAGCCCAGTTTTAACAAAGCAATTAAGCACCTACTTTATCAGCCTGGCAAAGCAATTGCCTCCCCTCTTCTCCAGTCACCCTCTGTGTAGTTATTGCATGTTTCCAGGGACTGAAGGAGAGGAAAAGAATCAAAGAATGAGAAAGGAAAATCTTCCTGAAAAAAAAGTACAAATTCAGCAAAGAGAGAAGAAACAATGATTCTTCTTGGGTATGGTTGTGTCTTCTGGTAAGAAGATGCTAGCTCGCCTGGGATTTGATAATTTTGTTTGGATACAATTAGCCTTTGAGCCAGACTCATCCCCTTGTCAGGTTCCAAAGCTGCAGGATTTTACAGTTTAAAGGAAGTATTTTACGGCATTCATAAAAACTGGCTTGAGGAAGTATTTTTCAGCAAAACATTGAAAGAATTCTATTTTTTTAAAAACCACAAAACTATTGTGCTACTATGGAAAACATCACCTCTCCACTCTAGGAAGCATGGTTAAAAGGCTGCCAGTGTTGGTGGTATAAGTAAGGCTGGCCCCACACCGTACCTTTGTGGTTAAGTTAGTGTGATGTGAATAACTCTCTCATATTCTTTTTGCACCCCTTGTCACTTCTGTGAAATAAGCAGACTCCTGTTTCTCCTATATAAAAAAACTTGAGAGTTACCAGTAGTCCACAGTCAATGAACACCCACTGATGGCGGTGCTCTTCATTCATTACTTCGAATAACGCTGCAGCACACAGTTCCATGTGAATATGAGGATATGTTTAGGGGACTATAGCAGTGCAAAAAGCGAAATACTGCTATTAGCAAAATTCGCCAGAAGGAAAGTTCCCGTATTTATGTATTTGTTTATTCATAGTTTCTAGAAAGCTGAATTCTATCATATTTTCTTACACACACACTTTGGGAAAAGCTAGGAAAACTTTCCTGCATTATCAAGCTAGTTGCTTTGCAAACATGGTAAGCTAATGAATTCCATCAAGGGCAAATTCATAAATAATCAAGATTTCACCAAACAGGCTTAGCTTGTCTCTTTTCTCCATGAAAATTCATATACAGCTTTTATTTTAGAAAGCTCTTAAAAATATCTAAGCCAGAATTGGTCTTTTTTCCCCAACTTCTGGTATCTGTTCTGTGTACATACCTTTGCACGTCATGAGACTTGCTGTGAGAATTTCCATTGCAGCTGCTGTCAATGTACATGCCCAGTCCTAGAGCAGTTTTGTTCAGGGCCAAGCCATAGGGAAGAGGAGCATGGTCACCTACTTTGACACAGCGATATTATGATGCAGGGTCTGTGCTTCTCTGAAGAAACCTCTGGGTTTTGCTCTTGTTGCATAGTGAAGGTTAGGTTCTGCACATTTGTTTGTCCCTTGTGGTTTTCATCCTTTCTAGGGAAACCAGCAGTGCTGTGGAGTGTTACGAAGTGTTGCTACAGGATCCACTGTATTCTCTAAACTTAAACTATAGCTGTACTACATTACTAAGGAAAGTCATACTGCTAAGGATTATGTTTCAGAGGAAGGCAGGCATTAACAACTACCTGCAGTCAGTGAAGATACCTTATTAATTTTCACAAGAAGAAGGACACTAACTGAGCCTTTGGATCAAGTTCCACCTTGGGCACTTATTGCAGCCTTGCCCTTTCATACTTTGCCTTTGCAATTTCAACTGATGACCGTTTTTTTGCATTCCCTCAAGAGTCGCTATGCTGTGTTGCTAGCACACCGCAATTATTGCTTCCCACCCCAGCACTGGCTGCACTTCAGGGATGGTTGAGTTGTTTATGTAGGCTCAGGATATATTACCGTCTTTCTGATGAAAGATGTAATACCAAAAGCAATTTTAATGTGACAATTGATTTTTTTTTAAGTTTGATTTGGTTGTCAGAGCCTGTACCTAATGCTTATGTTACTGTGATTGCTCTTCTTACAGCATGCCAGGCCAAAATAAAGGGATAGAGCAGAACACAATCAAAAAGTCACTTGAAAAAAAATTGCCTCTTCTTTATAAAGAATGTGGGAAATCAAATGCATCATAGATTTTCCTTTGAGCTCTGGTGTCTGATCTTTGGTAAAAGTGACCTACAATGGGAGGAGTACTTCTGTTTTCATTTTCTTCCATTTACAAGGAAGATGGAGATTATTGTGCATTTATATTTGCATTTTCTCCTGTATTAAAAATGCAGATTTTATCTGCCCTGGAAGACACTTATCCTGAGTAGTTCAACTTACGTCCTCTCAAGAACAGAGTGGCAAAAAATGTTTACTAAATCTGTTCAAAAGTTTGTTCTTTGTAGCATCAATTAAACATGTATGATTAACTCTTTGGGGAAAGAGAACAGTTTCACAAAGTCCAAGAGCATTACACAACAAATATCATTTCAAGCCCTCAAAAGTTCGTTAACAAAACCAGAGATAACCAAGCATTTCTTTACCTGATATTTCTGAGGTGAAATGAAAACAACAGTATGGAAATACTGATCACCTCTATCTCTTTTCAGGCCTTTCTGTGTACCAAGAACAAAATCAAGTAGGGCAAGCAACAGTAATTGTTTTAAAAATAGATTATCCGCCTTTAAATTATTTTTTGAACTGTCAACTTACACCATTATTTAGAGTAATTTAAATAATGCAAAAATATGTGCACCCTGCTGCATCAGTTTATATCCTCAATAAGCAGATGAACTCTAGTGAAATTTCATCTCAGATTTAAAAAGGTATAATGAGAGCAGGATTTGGTTCTGTGATTGTAGTAATTAGTTACCTAAATTGGGCCTTTATTTTTACTCTTGAAAAAATGTCAGAACTCACTATAATATGTTGAGATGGAGGGAGGCCAGCTGGCATGTCCGTATCTATCCATTGACTAAATAAATACAGTGTCATTAAATAATTATCTGCAAATATAAAATCAAAATTATTTAATTATCTTCTGTTCTTTGCCAAGGCAGTAAGCCTGTTGTGAATATGCCTCATTCCACTCGGTATATAATACTGACTGAATATTTTCCTACAGTGATACTTAACAGTCACACCTGCCTTACTCCCCCTTGATGTCTAAAAGACAAGATAAAAGGCTATTTGAGCTCCAAAATATTCAAGATAATGCTAAGCAGATTTTAAGTCCTGCAGGGTTTTACTTCTTAAGCATTACAGAAAAGATGCTTGCAAGAAGAACCCACCCAGTAACTGCTCAGTGGTTTTCATATATTCATCATCTCCACCGTGTTTAGCCCTTGGCTTTTTCTCAGATACAGCCTTCAAAACCCTAATACGTCATCTGAATCCCAGGAAAAAAAGTATTTTTTTTATTTTCTACTTTTCCCTGGGTTTTTTTTTTTTTTGTAACTTTTCATTCTGCATTGTTTTATTTCTTGGCTTCATGGATAATCATATATTTCTGTGGTTGGTGTCAGTTTGCATAGTTATTATTATGCGTATTATTATGCATAGTTATTATTATGTCAGATACCACAAAGCAGTCTGGAAATCCTGCCCATATTCATGGGCATGTCTGGACTGTTTTACTGAGCTAGTACCTTTGAAGCTTAGAAGTACTACGGCATTGACATCTCATTTATTTTCAGCCAGTATCTGTTAAATAAACAACAAAACGGGACAAAGAAAGGCAACTACCTGCTCCTGTTCAGCAAATAAATCCCATCCCAAAGGCAAGAGAGACTACCTAAAAGTCTGATGCTCTTGAGCTTTTCTTAGTTTCTCAAAGTATTTCTTAAAGACTGCAATTATGTCTGAAGGCTTTTGGGGAACAGAAAGAAGAGTTAGTTTACTCAGTCTAGGGAGCTGAACTTACAGATCTCTGGGCTTTCAAAGCTTCGATAGATGTCAATGGGAGAGGTATCTGAAGAAGTATTTCAGGACTGAGACCCAAGTTCATAGTAAGTTCCTATTAATCCACATGGCTTACAATATGAACAGGTATACTCCTTCCAATAAAACAAAGATTTCCTGAACCTTTCCCTGAACTTAAAGCCCAACAAACCTTTGTATTTCTCCCTTTTGTTAAATAGAAATCATGGACTAATACAGACTGGAAGATATCTGGATGCTATCTGGTCCAGCCTTTGCTCAAACCAGGGCCATCTCTGGAGTTATTGTAGGTTTCCCAGTCAACTTTTAAATATTACAAGAGACGAAGATGGAGACTCTGGGAAACCAGTTCCAACATTTGACTACACTTACCATGAGGACTTATTTTGCTTGTATCTGATCAGAATTTCCCTTGCTGCGACTTGTCCATTGCCTCTTGTCTTTTCTCCATGTAGCTCCAGGAAGAGACTGGCTCTGCCTCTGCTATACTCACGCATTAGGTAGTGACAGACGGCCGTCAGATTCTTTGCTTCTCAGGTCTGAGTAGACCCAGCTCCCTTGGGCCCCTCTTGCACATCATGTTCAGCCGTCGTGGTGGGTCACTGCTGGACTTGCTCCAGTTAGTCAGTGTCTTTCTAGTACGAGGGAGCCCCAAACTGGACACAGAACTGTACTAGTATTTCGCTGTTGATGTGTAACACTAGGAGGCCTATAATTTGTAATGGAATTGGAGGTATAAAAAGTTCTCAGAAAAACTTGATCTTTTCTCAGTGTTATTAGAGCATCCCTCAAACCCGTACTGATGTGTAATGCCATAGTATGCAGCTGTGCATCATGGTTTTATTTAGCATGCAGAAGTAAAAGGTAGACATTGCACATCCTGTCCAGCCTTTATGAGAGGATGGGAGATGTACAGTCTCTAGTTCGACCAACGTAGAGAA
The DNA here is from genome assembly GCF_000690835.1 of Fulmarus glacialis. NCBI lineage: Eukaryota > Metazoa > Chordata > Aves > Procellariiformes > Procellariidae > Fulmarus > Fulmarus glacialis. The sequence continues at coordinate 14,198 of NW_009217294.1, forward strand.
GAAAATTTCCAAACCAGATGCATTTTCAGTTTTATATTTATTTGTTTAATTGCCTGCTAAGCAAAGCCAGTACGTACAAACAAATCAGTTTAAAAGCAAGAGGGTTCACATCAAATTAGCCTAATGATGAGGCTACCATATCAGCAACAGTGGCTTGGAAAAATACAATAAATGAGTAAGACAGCAGGTGAGCATATTTTGGCTTTTGCCTTGTTAAGTGGCTGATGTGAACTCCTCTCTGAACATTGGGATGGGTCGGAATGAGATGTACTAGTTTATCTTCACACAAACGAGATGTTTCCATTCCAGTATCTTCGAACCCAGAAGGTTGGTTGATACTAAAAACACTCAGTGTTTGGTTGGTCAATCGGTATAAATCCACCGATATTCTGAAGTTCTACCATCCATAGGTCAGTCCACCTAAATTATCTTTATGATCTTAATAAGATGCCAGGATACTTGTTTGGTGTTTAAAAAGCTATCCAAATAATGGCATGGAAATCTTGGGAATATAATTCTGATATCAATCACTAGCTATGCTCAGAGAGGGGAAGAAATCTTGTTTTACAAACAGCTGCTTCTCACTTTCCCTTAATGCTTCTCACCTTCCCTTCACGTTTCAGAATGCAGCAACTTAGCTCTAAACAGCAATACATAAGAGAGTATTTAGCTCAGTATTTAGCTCAGTCAAACTTTAAAAAGTTTGTTTCTTCATAAAAGCATAATTTGGGGAATCTTTTTTTTTTAGTGCAGGCCAATTGCTTCATGCTACTGAGGCAGAAAAGGCAAAGATTTGATAATGCTGTCATTTTGGAAGTGCACACAGTGGCTGTATGAAGGCAGCATCATTACACACGGCCAGTCATGCAGCTCTCGTTACACAGTTGAGGTGCAGATTGGAGTGGCAGCCAGCCCTACAGCAAAATACAGCATAATGCAAAGGAGTCCTGCTGTAAAATAGTACATCAGGAATTTTATTTTTGTCTACTTTGTCCTTCTCCCTCCGAGAGGTTCATTAGTCTCCTATGAAAGATGCAGTTTAATTCTTGCCTTTTAAAGAACTATGTCAAGGGGATAATTCTAGCCACTTTTCATGCAGACACTTGAACACCTGTTTCTCCTTCATTTATCTGCCAAAGAATATTAGTTCAGGATAACACCTACTGATTTTATGTACTACTGCTATGTTTTTTTTACCTCATAGTAATAAAGGTGAATACCGTAAGTGGCTTTTCTATAGGCCTTAAGCAAAATTATATGTAACAAAATCATAAGATGCATGGGTTGTATGATAATTTTACTTTAACATTACGCTAAATTTAAGATGCCATCACATGTAACTGTCGTGTTTCTTCACAGTGTATTCATTTGAAATGTACACCACCCCCATATTCTGTGAGCCTGCTCTTTACTGTGGTGAATTCAAATATCTAGTACTTAACTAGTTTCAAGTAACCTTGCAATATTTGCGGATTATCAATGTCATCTTTTCCTGCTGCTTATTCCTCATTTGCAATTATAATCCATGATATTTCAGCCATCTCCACAGCAACTAATTAGATGGCAGAAATAGACTGACATCTACTGCTATTATGCAACAGAAATAAGTGAACTTTCACAAAAATAAATCATCCCAATCTTACTGATGTAAAAAAAGACCAGGATAAAGTTGGAACAGAAGAATATTTAGGTAGATTTAATCATTAAATTGTATTATTTCTTCACTTACATCTGAATTTTGAAGCTACTTCATGAATATTTTAATTAATGTATTTATAACAAGGTAATGGCATTTTGATAATCTGAAAAATATTTCAAGGTAGTGTCAACTTTCATCAAACTTGTAATTGTACATGGAGCAGTGATTTGCAGCTTCTCTACGGTTTTTCTGTGAAGCTTTAGTCAAAATCTGCAGAACAGCTCGACTTTATTTTCTTTGTTAAAAAGCCATCTATAGTCAGGTCATTACCCTGCACTGGGCAGAATTTCAGATTTCAGGCTCACATTCCATTGGCACTTCACGTACTGCGCTGTCAGAAAGCAATCAATAATAATTAAGATCTGTCCAACGTGAAATATAGGACACACACTTGTATTTCCTAGATCTGAAAGAAAAACAGTAAAAAAAAAAAGTCTTAGCTTTCTCTGGACTTGATGAATGAAAAATCCTGAAGCCCATGATGAAAAAGGGTTCTAAGCCCAGATGCCACGCTAGCTAATAAGCTACTTTTGCAACCAGCACTACATAGACCATGAAACCTGAACCTATTTTTGTAATTCTAGATGCCAGTATGTTGAACTCTGTATTACTTAACAGGTCTGATTTAATCACGCAAGAAAAATCCCTTGACGTGCACGGTAAGGAGATAAAATTCAAGTTCCTTTCAAAGGCAAATTAGATGCCTTTGCACATTTCCCAATAATGGGATAATTGAATACAGTGTATAGTTTTCTGTGTTCGGATCAAGTGTGTTTTCTTCTGATTCATTAAAGACATCCTTTAGAGATAAATACACTGAAGGACAGACATAGTAGATCAAACCGAAGTCTGTGTAGCCCAGTACCTTTTCTTGCAGTCAAGAGTTATGTTTAGTAAAAGGATATGCAAGAAGCAGGGTAAGTATGTATTTGTCTGTCCCCTCACAAAACAAATCAGATTCCAGCACTCAGAAATTCATAAGGCAAAAGCTGCATCCAAATTAAGGAGCCACGTGTAGATTTATCTTCCATCGCTTTGTGTCGTTTGAACCCAGTTACACTTTTGGCCTTAATGGATATCTCTTTCAAGTTAACTCCACAATGAAAAAAGAGATTGTACACAAAAGCACCTTTTTTTTCAGATGCACTCTGATCATTTTGTTGGGTGCTCTTTATTTCTTGCATTTTATAAATGAGTCAATGACTATTCATGGTGTTATACACCTCTGTTGTAGTCCCCATTGGTTGCCCATTTCCCAGGGTGAAGACTTCTGTTTTGTAGTTTGCTGTAACGGTGTTTTCTCTAGTGCGGCTCATGGTCCCGAGGGCAGGTGATGCAGACTGACTCGCATCTCTCTATGTTGTTATGGCTCCAGATCTGGAGCAATGGGTCGTGACCATGCTGTATGAGAGCAGGAGCTCACACTGCTGCCAAAGGCCACCCCATGCATTCAGAAGGCAAAAGCCCTTCTGGCATGAGTTTCGCCTCATCTCTGGGTCTGGAAGAGTGCAAGGGCTGTGGGGATGCTTTGAAAGACTAGGACAAGCCAAGGGAGCTGTCCTGGTTTCGGCTGGGATAGAGTTAAATTTCTTCCTAGTGCTGTGTTTTGGGTTTAGTATGAGAAGAATGTTGATAACACACTGATGTTTTTAGTTGTTGCTGAGTACCCTGCTAGTCAAGGACTTTTTCAGCTTCCCGTGCACAAGAGGCTGGGAGGGAGCATAGCCGGGACAGCTGGCCAACAGGGTATTCCATACCATGTGACGTCATGCTCAGTGTATGAATGGTAGGCATTCCGGGAAGTGGCAATCGCTGTTTTTTTGGGGCATTGCTCGGCAAGTACACTCACTTTGTATATTCTATCTCTTTTTTTTTTTTCTCTTCCCCCCACCCCCTTCCTCCTGCTGGGTTAAACCACGACAGGAGCCCTGTCTGGTGCAGCTCCCACCAGAGGCTATGCAGAACATGTGTGCTGATCTTGGCTACCCTGTTTTGTGCCTTGAGTTTCCTTCAGGGGAACTATCTGGTTCATGCAGAGCACAGCCTAGGTGACAGTTACCATGTATTTTTGTGAATATCAGGGCACCAGGACCTTGGCATAAAAGAAGAGATGACAAAAAATGCAGTTTTCAAAACTATTACACTTTACTCCTGTACAAGATACCCCATCCCTTTAATTATTCTTTTTCCATTTTTCCATAACTTTTTTAATTCTGCTGTATCTTTTTGAAGATGGATAACCAGACTTGTGTTAGCTGTAGACTAGTAAACTAGCACAAAGGTGCTATATTTATTTCCTAATAATTCCTAATTTCTGTTCCTTTTGTACTACCCCAAGCATTAAGATGATGTTTTCAGAGAATTCTCTGCAGAGTTTCCAAGCGCTGTCTTCTGAGTGGGAATGACTAATTTAGCTGGTATTAAGCATGTATGGTTAGGGATGCCTTTTCCCAAATGTCTTTTTTGCTCTTATCAATGTTGAATTTTGTCACACATCATTTAGTATCATAAGATCTTTTGTAGCTCTTTGCAGTCAGCCTTAGTTTTGACTGCAGTCAGCAAATTTGTCATCTCCCTATTGCCAGCCTTTCTAGAATGTGTCTTTGTGAAGAAGAGAGCAGGTCGTACCACATCACTCTGTTTTATGTGTGGGGCGTTCCTCCTTGCTTTCTACATGTTATTAATCCACTAGAAGGTGCTCACTCATATCTCATGCAATTTTAATTCTTTCAATGGCCTTAACATAGGGATTTTGGAACTCTGAAGGCACTAACAAGGAACAGAACATCTTCATTCATTGACTTCTATGAACTTTCTATCTCAAACCCAGGATGATTCTTCTCCCATCTCTCTTCTGTTCTAGGTCTCCTATTTCTAGCTCCATTCTATATAGCTGTTCCTATACTGGTGGTATGGAAGCCAGGCTTACTGGTCTGAAATTCCCAGGTGACTTTTGGACTCTCAAAAATAGCAGCCTTCTGTTTGCCACCTCCCACTTTTCTCTCTTATCTAGGTTATATGCAACGCTTACTAGTTCGTATTTGATTTCCTGAGGAACTCTGGGAAGAAAACTGCCTGGTCTTGGCAGCTTACTACTCTTCATTTTATTGATTTCTTTAAAAAGTTCTCCAGGTGACCCTTCGCTTACAAAGACTTCCACAGCTCCTTGTAAAGAGTTTCACTTTGCGATTCTTCTGAAGCGTGTGCTGTGAAAAATATTTGGCTTTTTTACGATGGCCTTTATCCTTCTGGACCATTGCTTTTAACCTTAGATCATCTATGAATCTACCAATTTTCCGTTTGGTTTTCTACACATTTAACAGATAAACTTAATAAAGTTTTGGACAGTAGGGACACTTACACTGGAATACTGAGATACCAGACTGCCATTATACCTTTATTTTACACAATATTATCTACATTTATAATGTGATTACACCGTAAGAAATGTCTAGGCTATTATCATATCTCCTTCACTTCACTGTCCTTCCTGCCTATTGTTTTCCAAATTGCCTTCTTATATCAGTACTTCAGTTCAAAACTGTTATTGTCTAAAGGTGTTTGGTATCTTCAGCTCTGTCTCCCCATCCCAGACAAGCATCATAACTATGTTTTTGCATACAAAAAAGCACTAAGATAACATATAATACTACATGTAAAAATGCCTTATTTTCTCAGATAACTTCAGCACTTGCTGGAGAGGAGCATAAAACCATTTTTTCATTGGTGGATTTTTTTTTTAAATGTATCCTATAGAAATAATGGAATAATTCATCCTACGGGGCAAGATGGTGCATGCCAAATTCTCATGAAGCTATTCTGCATTCATGTTACCGTAACTGAGATCCCAGTCTCATCCTTTTTCGGTCTGTTGATTCCAAAGGACTGCTATGCATAGTGGAAAGTTTCCCTCCATCTGGGAAAGTTATCTTTTCAGCCAAAAAAACCCAAAAAGTCAGACCAAGACTCCAAATGCATAAAACATACTGAAATTGCACAGGTGTGGCTTTACTGTAGCTTGAACTATTATCAGCTTCCAAACCAGAAAGTAGACTGCACTATTTTGAGTGATAAGACAGTGGTGTTAAAGACACTTTTGGGTTTTTTTCAGCATTAAGTCTATTATGTACCAACCAGCTAGTGCCATTGCACAAGCTGGAAATATCATCCAAAGATAATTGCTGGATGATGTGACAGCTGCAATTCAAGAATCTTCTTATTTTGGAGGAAGTGTCTGTGGCTTTGTGATTCAGTCATTTCTATAATCAAGTATTAAATTAATGATTTCCTGTTTGGCTCCTAACAGAGGTCTGTGCTGAAGGGTTGATGCTAGTTCATTCTAATAACAAATGCATTTTTAATTTGTGTGTGCTTGAGGTTTTCTGGGTGTACAAAAGTAGCAATGGTTTCTAAGAAGTATTTGAAATCTTCACAGCTTCTCTCTCAAAAAGGTGCTAAACCAACTTTGGATTTAAGTAGGTATTTCTTAGTTGCAAGCTATGCTTTGTAACATTTATTTTAAATAGGTGTACATGTGGATACAGATACACAACTATCCGTCTGCTTTGTGTGTCTGTTTGGGAGGCTGCTGTGTACTAGTTGTTCCAGTATAAGTGGAAAACTGTTTCCTAAACTGTGATTTACTACAACAGTGTTGTATGTGTAAATACACACTTTGGGTAATGTGCAGGTATTTTTCAAGTTATCCCAAATCCCTATCTGGTGAAATAGAAGCATCCAGCAGATCAAGCTTTCTTCACTGTAGCCAAAGTAAGATTTCGTTAGGCAGTAATGCACTGTTTTCACACATCTGTCTGGCTGTGGATGTCAGGCAATATATGTTTGTAAAGTTACAGCTCTAAGGTAAACTCAAGCTGTAAAATGATCTACACAGCAGTTTGCTGTTACTATAGAAAGAGTTGTGCTGCTCGTCTTGCTGAGTACAGCTCTCTCTTCTGTCAGCAGGGAGATCCTCCAAGCTGGCAAACAAGGGCACCAAATACTGGCCAGTAGTTTGGTTGTCATCTCCTGGTGGTCTGTCCAAGCATTCCTCCTCCCTTCTTCTCATCAGCCTGCCGTTGTTTTGGTTCTATCTTGATATTTTCCCCCTTCTTTCTGTCCCAGGAAAACTGACTCCTTCACCCTCGAAAAGTTACACTGGAGAATCCAGTTTCCTGACATCTGCTAGACTTCTTTCTGTAAACTGTGCTCTGTATTTTGCCATCTGGATGTGTTGTCTGCTGAGGAGCAAATCCAAAAGCAGCAGCTTGCCTGGTTATTTATATCCCATGTGTAAACTCTGTTCCGGAGAGAATTTTGTTCAGCTGCAGAGAGTCACGTGAGTCGTTATCTTATTCTAGCAATGCCCACCATGCGGATGCTTTGGTTTTTGCTTTGAAGAAGGTCCCTTGAACTATTATGTAGCAGAACATTGCAAATAGACATTTCTGCCATTACAGATGACACTGCAGATCCCTGTTGCAGTATCTTCTGTCTGGGTACCATCTTCTCAGGGTAAGGGAAACACACTGCAGATATCTCACCCAGCTCTTCACTAACGTGCTTTTAGCATAGTTGTTTTTTGTTGCACGTACAGAAACCTGAGACTGCAAGCCTAACGCAAGTTGAGTCATTTATAAAAAGCAACCATTCTTTGGGATGTACAGCTGCTGCTGATGTTCCTACATATTTCTTTCTTCGTAGTAATTTCAGATGGCATCACTCGTCTTTTCTGGTGGCAACGGCTTGATGAATAGAACTCATATTCTCAGTGTTTCTTTGACACTGTAACTTCTGCATGTTGCAAGGGAGAAGCCTGTAGGAGAAACCATCGTTTCATCTGCTAGTAGTCCCTCTGAAAACATGAATGGATCTCCTATCATAAGGATTGTGTCAGCTGCCTTCTGCTAGCACTTAGGACAAAGCTTCATTGCAGTAAGAACTGGGGTGGTAATAGCTATGCTCAATTTATCTTTAATCTAGCTACTTAGGGTGCTGGTAGCAGTATGGACTTTAGCATGGGCTGTTCAAGCCGGCCAGGTTTCTTACGTGGATGAAAGCCTTCAAATAAGTCAGTACCACCCCCTCATTACTGTTTTTGATGCCTAAATTATATATATTCAGAGTGCCCAGGGTATGGCTTTCTGTGCTGCAATCACTGTAATTGCAGAGCAGGTGTACTCTAAGATATGCTATGTTACCTTGCTGCAAATTTCTTTAATTAAGCTACAGAGCCTCATTTTTCATTAAGTTGTGGGAAGCAATACCTGTTGGTGGCTCAGCTTTCCGGTTCTTGACCTGGTATTACCAAGGAATTCATGAAAATGCTGTGCTGCAGTTCAGAGGGAAGAACCGGAGGGATGTATTTTCTTCATTTTTTCAGTATTCTGGTCAGCTTTCTGAATTTCTCCCTAACCTGCTCTACAATACTTCTCAAGTGTGACAAGAAAAGGAATTATGTAGAAAGGGGATGAGTCTTTCCAAAATACTCTTGATAGACTATCACAGTTCATTGACACAGTGGAGTTCTGTTTTGCTGTTTATTAGCTGGGCAGTTGAGGGTGGTAAATTTTTTCTTAAGGGTGTCTACCATCTTGTTTTCTTTTCACTTCCATTTTCTTAGATTTTTTTCGAACACACACACACATCCCTTTTGTTATATTTGTCAAGATTTCTTGTTTTATCTTCTATTTTCATGTATTCATCTTCTGCCAGGCTTGCTCTGCTTGGCCTGTGAAATCCATTATGTTGGGTTTCTTTGGATCTAGCTTGAAATTAAATTTCCCTAGGAAGGCAGCTTCTTTGATTGATTTTTTTTTCAGTCCTTCTATATGAAAAAATTACAGTCCATCTGCTGTTGGATTAGATTTCTGATTTCTTTAGTTCAGTTCCTCCTGTTAATTATGGTAGAGTTGGTCAGATTTTATTTCTCTAACTTGCCTTGCGTTTGCTGAATTCTTGGTTGTATGCTGCGTTTCTGAGATGTGTTACTGCATCAGGATCTTCTTTGCTTAACATGGTTTGCAGTATTTTGATCAGCTCCTGCAATTCTATGTTTACAGATTTGACTTTGCATCCATTTTCCTCCTGAGTCTGTCCTCTTGCAGTTTACTTTACATAGTAACAATCAGATCTAGAGTTTTCTTGAGGCTGATTTCAGCTTCTTCGCGTTTTACTTTCTTTCACTAGATTCCATCAGTAAGGAAGAGAGAATTCCATTTTTACCCGTAGTTACCAGTTATGGCAACTGTTACACCTCTCAAATTCTTCTGGTTAGTAACTAGGGATTTGAGGTTTGAACCTGCATTCTCAAAGGAATGTGGATATTTTAACTGTGTAATTTCAAAGGCTAGCCTGTCGCAAATGAAGATTTACCATGCTCCTAGTCCAGTGCTTCTTACTGGAGATGGACTGGTGTCCTGAGTTGATCTGAATTTGACTGGAAGCAAGATGCCCTACTACCGTCTTCTTCTGTATGTTTTAAGTAGTCATAATCTAAAATAAATCCAGTTGTACTTGCAAGACTGGAAATAAAAGAAAATTAATAGAGTTTGGTTTTTATTTTGGCCTCTTTTTCCTATTTTTTTATTTGTCTTAATTACAGGCTAACAAATTTTAAGTCTAGAAGGATCATTTCTTAGCCTAGCGTGTTGGCCACTGGCCGAGAACAGCTGCTGTTAATGCTTTGCTACTGATGTGGGAGGTGACGAGCCAAGTTGTTTCAGCTTGTCTGTACCTCACTTTTCCACCTCGCTAATGATACTGGTTTGCTTCTAGAGTGACATCAATGTGGGTATTGTTCCTGTTTTATTAGTTTGTCATGTAGCACGTGCCACGGAAGTTTTCCAAACGATTCATGTACTGAAAGGGATTTATTTGATCAACTACTGTAGCGGCACCTGATTTGGAGAAGTATTTGCAATATTTTTTTTCAAATCAAGCTTAACTTTTAATACCCGCATGTCTTTTCCCCGCTGATGTTCACTTATTTTGTAATCTCATAGAATAGGAGTGCTAGGCTACAATCAGAAGAAGTGAAACATCATGGGCAGACATCACAGACAAGGGGCTCCTAATCCTTTCTAGGTAGTAATCTGTCCAAGTCAGATTTTGTAGATGGTACTGTTACAGGAAAACTCAGGCTGAGATTAGAGAGACCCAAAACTTCTGTAAGGAACTTTAAATCTCAAAGATTCAAAAACCCTGCTGGAATATTTTTTCTTCCCTCAGGCTTCAAGAGACTTATGAGTGTTTGAAGTCAAGCAAAATTCATATTTAGCACTCAGCAAAGCAAAACAGTTATTTCAACCAAGCTATATTTTGGCAAAGTTTGGTCAAAGTTCACAGCAGCGATGCTGGATGTCATGCCACAGCTATTGAAACAATCCCAAAATTAATGAAGCTCTGTGTGAGCTGACACATCTACATTTTCCTCAGCTCTGTCCAAGACTTTCATCTACAGCAGCGTTTCCTTTCTTAAACCTGCCCTCTTGAGTCAATTTTGATTTCAGGAGTGGATGCAGCCCTAATTTTATGCGTCTTTATCTCAGCTACTCACCCTTAGCTTCCTTTACGGTCAGTAAAGACGAACAGGCACTTCCAAGGTGCAGTTCAGACTATTTTAGATGCTTACATTAGGCTGAGGTCAATCATGCCCGAGACTTGCTCTTAATATATAAGGAGGCCAACTCAGAGGCTGAAGCCCACACTGTAAAAATTTGTATCAGATGAATCCTGCTCCATTTGATTATCAAGAAAGTCTACTCAGTTGGAAGAATTTCAAGATGATGTAACATGTTTTGGTACGTAATCCATCACATCTGAAAATCTCTTCTTCCTTACAAGTCTAAGGAAATATTGATGGTTGTTTATCTTAACGCTGTGCGAAGCAATTGGTTTACTTGTTTCTAATTACTCAGATCTGAATTATTAGCAAAGCAAATTTCTGTCTATTGAATCCAAATATAATTGATGCACCAGAAAGCTTCTGCTCTAAGCTCCATTCCTGTAACGACCTTTGCTTCCTAAAATCATCATGAATATTATAGTGGCCTTTCAAAGGAAGAATTCATGCAAAGCAACCCCCAGTGCTTTTTAAGACAAAGACCAAGGGCAACCTCAGAAGAAAGCGAGGTTGATTCAACTGGCTGGCACAGACTGGGATTTAGTTTCGGTTGTCAGATGAGAAGAAAGGGCAGGACTTGTTTATTTAGTCCGCCCCTTGGTTTAAGCAGCAACATGACAAGTTACGCAAAGGGGACCAGTTTATTCTCATGTAGATGCAGGTTAGAAGAGTTCATCTGAGATGTTTTGGTCTTTGAGGGAAGGATGGAAGGGCCAGAAAGGTTACACGTCCTGACTACATAAACACCTCTTTGGCTGGTTAATGGAGCAGCAGAAGCGCTTGGCACAGAGGCAGCGGCAAGCTTCACCTTCTCAGCTGGAGGAGCAGCCCACAATCACTGCCATCACAGAGCGCAACGGCTTATTAAAGGAATAAAGACAAAACTGTACTTGATTTCCAGAAGGAGGGGCAGGAAATCCTCCTGACCCTGTCAAGGCTTTATTGATCTTAATGGGTCTGCGACAGAGAACAGCTCTGCTTGAACAGCGGAGGGGTGCTGCTCCTGAGGGACGAGTTCAAAAACACCAGCTCAGAAGCACTAATAAAAACATTTCCCACTGTTTCTTCATCAGAGCTGAAAAGAAACAGCGTACTGCAGAGCACACTGGCAAAATCTGCACGCTTATACCATAAAATACACATACGCTCATTTCTATGAACTAGTAACTGAGAGTTTCTTGCAGAATGGGTGAATTTCTGGCATAAGTAGACCCCATAAAGAGGGCTTAATGCTTATTTCTAATCTCCTGGAAGATTGTACAAATGAACAACATGAGGTTAATCACCACGGAAAATCGCCAATGAAGTAATACATCTTTTGTTAAATATTAATTATATTTAATTTTTCCCCATCACGGAATTTACAAGGTTCTCATGAATCAAGGATTAATTCAGAGGTTTTTATTTATCCTCTGCTGTGAATGGAGGATCACTTCTCAGTGGAGAGTGAATGAATTTATTCTGTATCAGCTTTCTGCTTGAAAAGAAAATCCTTCCTAAAAGAACAGGCAATCTTTGCCAGAGAAATCCAGACCAAGTGAAACATTTCATTGTTCGGGCTGTTAGATCCTAATGAATTCTGCAGCTAAACGCTTGTGATTTTTTTTCCACCTGATCCAGCAGTAACATAGCAGTTTATGCACTTAAATGTACAAGACTTGTTTGGGAGGAAGATTTGCATTGAAGGAAGGCAGCATGTTCCATAGTTTTAGTATAACATTTGTTATTATCATTCAGTGCTGCTCTTAGCCCAGCATGCCCTTCCTCTAAATATCTTATTAATTAAACTGGCTTAGCAGGAAAATAATTAATACTTTAAGTCCTGTACCTACTTAGAAAGGATTTGGAAACTGGAAAAATTGTTTTAGTCTGAGCTTCAAACTGGAGAGGTTTTTTTTCATTCTTGAGCAGAAGCGGATTACAACTAAAAGGGAGTCTCTGAAAAACCTACATCTTCCAAAAATATATTCTATCTTTGAAATTCTGCTAGACTGCAAAAATAGTCTGTGACTTTGAGAAGTCTTGGTCAACACTTGAGTGTCTTGCCCAGCAATTGTTTTGGGAGGAGCACTCCTGCGCTTCTTCAAAATGTTCTGCTAGCCCTTCATAGCAGTCGGTCCCCCGAAAGCCTTAACTCCAATCCACAAACTTACCGTGTTTCTTAGCACTGCTTTAATAATGTGTTGGGACTTCCTAGCCATGAAGTCCGTAGTAACACTGCTCCCTTGCATAGCCAGCTGTTGAATAGGCAGGAGGGTGAGACGGTGAACCGGGGTAGGTGCCAGTGAATTTGTATGTAAAATGTGGATCTGTTACTTAGCTATTTGAGGTAAAGTACAGAAATAGCAGTATTTGTCCATGTCTTTGTTTTGTGAGCAGTGCTGCTGTCTATATGCCGAAACTGCTGCCTTGCTGCTGTTTCACCCAACTTGATTTCCCACTGAAGAACAAGCTGATGGACTGGGTGCTGTTTGCTGCTTACACTAACAGAAAATTACACACTGGGTGCCGCCAAATTGCTCTTTAAAGTCAGTCAGGGTTTTAACAATGTCTTTGGTGGGAGAAAGCTCAGGAGTTATCTGTAACTTGTTTTGGCTTGTTTTGGAGGGGCTGAGGGCAGCTATTCTTAAGAAGGACGGGGAAGAAGCTTTAAACACCATACCAGAACAAGGCCCCTTCAGTGCAGGGAAAAGGCGGGTTGGGGAGCGGTCTGCAACGTGACTCCACAGTGTGATTGTTGGGTATTTCTTCTCAAAAGCATATTAGAAACTTAGAAATCAAAGTTTCATTGAAAGTCAGTGAGGTGCCTAAAACGCTTCTTCAAATGGGGCTAAGGCACTCTGGAAAATGCTGTGGCTGTTACGTTAACAGCCTCAAAAATAAAACTGTACCGTGTGGCTGGCTAATGGGCATGGGGTCTTGTGCCTCAGCAAAGGGACCTGCCGTTAATTCTGATCAATGCTGAAGTTCAGAGGGTGTGTTTAGGGGAGACCAGGCTTTTTGTTAGCTACTGACTGTACGTCCTGACCTTCTTTGTCCTGAAGAATACATGTTCAAAACTGATTTTAAAAATGGGGAAACCTAAATTTATCCTATGGAAAAGAGTGAAGCAGAGCTGGCCTTGTTCATACTAAGCCATATGTATCTGACAGCAAGTAAGTTGCAATGAGTGCAGTGTGTCAGTATAAGCATGGCTAATTCACCAAGTATACCGTACCCCTGTGGGAACAGCCAACATACAGCAGTGCCAGAAAAGGTTACACTCATGTTTTCAGGGATGGAGAGAGGGTTTCAGAGCCTTTTTTGCTTTAAATCTGCCTTGGGCAGACTGGAGATGCTAAGTCCCAGTTCATTTGTGTGTGCGTGCATCTGCGCTGGGTCTGATAGGGGAGCATATGGCAGAAGCGATTCACCCTTGATTGTGCCTCTTTTTTGGCAGGCACAGGCTTGTTTCTCGCAGAGCGCGCGCAGTTGCAGCCAGTCCTGCACATCACTTCTTGTGGCCCTTGCCTGCTGGCTTTCAGCTCTTTGCCTGAATGCATATCCTTTGTGGTGTTTTGGTTAATTGGACATTGTTTTAATTACTGCTGAACTAAACAAACATGAAATTTCTAGCTGTCGTTTTGCCGCCCCAGTGACCACGGTCTCCTAGCAGGCAATACAGGACTCGGACTGTTCAGACCTGGTATAAATTGCAGTGCCTTTCATGGGGTTCCTCATTTACACCTTTCTGGGAGAAAACACCCCTCCAGGGAGGAGAAGGCTCCATTAAACAGCTCTTTTTTGCACCATCCCAAATGCCTTGCTCTGCTCGCACTGGAGTTAGTGGGAAACAAGCCTTGGCTTCGGGGCAGCAGAGATGCCAGTCCTCTTTTGTGGCCCAGGGACAGTCCACGGCCATGTCTTTCATTGGTGTGATCCTTCGCGTTGCCTCCTTTCCTACCTTCCCCCTCCGGTTTCTGCACTAATTGCCTTTTTCTCCCTTTGCTGTCTCTAATTCTCCATAGCAATGCTTCGGTCATGTGTCAAAATTAAGCAATGGGAGTGCAGGCATGCCCTCAAATCGGTCAGTCTATAGCCGTTTCTGTCAATAACGGCCGCACTACAGCAGCAGGCAGATTCTCTGGGCTGTCAGTAGCCTTTATTTTGAGAAGCTAATTTGCCACTGACTTGAAGAGGAGAAAAAGCATTTTTTAAATGCCTTAAAAGGCATAGAGTCTTTTAAAATAATCATTTCCCTTCTCTTCTAGTTATATTGACCCTTCTTCTTTGCTTACAGCTTTGGAAAGAAAAATATCAATGAGGCAAAGCAGGGAGGAGCTTATAAAACGAGGAGTGCTGAAAGAAATTTTTGATAAAGGTAAGTGTTCTTCTTTTTACAACATTAAATTGACATCCCATATAGTTTTATGGCCAGATATTACATTATTGTAACATTAAGAACTGGGAATACAGTCCTGAATTGCAGGACTGTGCAGAATAAGGTCTCCAAACATCTCTTTTGATTTCACCGTGAGCTGGCCCTCCCTGTTGGATACATATGATAGTTATCTAGCAAATAAAACTGAAAGCTAGTCAGAAATGTAAAGCAGTAGAAATATAAATCATGGCACCGTGCAGGAGTCACTTGCAGCAAAACAGCGAGGCATCCAGACTGCGGGGAGTCGGAGTGGGTCTGTGCCTGCATGTGTTACCATTTTCTGGTTGAGTCACTCTGGGATTAACTGTTGTGCAAAAGGGAAACATTTAAAGGTTTTGGATACTGGCAAGCACAGAACAGTGCGCATTCCCTTGAAACAGCTCAGAAGACATAATAATAATAATTCCTTGTTCAGGATAATTAATTTGTTGAGTTGGTAATGTATTATTTATGCAAAATGTCATTGTTTTACAAACACCATTGTTTTCCACTGGTAATGCAACACATATTTGACATCTATTACGTATGTGTCAATCTTTAACCGCAGCTTTTATTTGTTTTGCTGCTTCCCTTGTCAATAACTAAAGCAATGAATTCATCAAATTATACAAAGACATGCCAAAGTTGCCTCTTAATTTCAGTAGAACTTATGCTTTAAAGCCTCATTAATTCAAAGTCTAAAAGTTTTTAACAATACCAGTACAAAACCTGTTAGAAGTCCATAGAAGTTATAAACTTTCACAGATATTAGAAGTAGGGTCTACCTCATAAAGTCTGGAGCATTTAAATCTGCTTACTTTTTTAGCCTAGCTTATTGGGAATTTAAAAATTTACTAACCCGAACTGTTTATTTTTTTAAGTGAAAAAAAAACATTGCAAAACCAAAGCAATATGCTGCTTGTCATTAAATTCTACAGTTGTTACCTGTTACGTATTTTAGATGCTGCTAGTCCTTTAGATCTAACACTACCTGTGTTCTCCCTGTGGCCTGCTGCCTTGGAAGTCATCCTAGATGCAACTTCAGGGGAGAAACAACACCTGGCAAAAGGTTTGCCCTTCTCGCTGCTTTGGGTTGTCCACGCTTTGGAGTGGATCGAATACGCAGCCATGAGGCAGGCATCCCCGCGGCCAGCGAGGCACAGTCCAGGCTGTCACACCAAGTGTGTCGCAGCCCAGGGGAGGCCGGGGCGTAGCTCCCCGTTGAGTGCTCTGGCCAGCTCAGAAGTCAGCCTTCAGTCACACCTCCATCTGGGGAGTGCCCTCCTTCATCCCTGCCTCACATCCCACACGTGGCTGCTTTCTGACCCACCTTACACACACCTAAAGGCATCCCCAGGAAAAATCTTTTCTGTGCAGCCTGACCCTGCCTTCCACGTTGAAACTTGGGGAGATTCCCCCTGCTTCGCAACCAAAGCACTACAGCTTTCTCCATTAATCAAATAATGCTGTAGCTTGCAATCTTCTATGTCATCTTGTGAAGCAGATGCTAAGCTGTCTGGAAGTCCTCATCTGAAAAAAGAAATTAATTCCTCTTTATAGTCATTTTTCACCTTTTCATATCAGAAAAAGCTGGTATGAAGCATGTGCTGCTTCTTCCTATTTCCAGTGCAAAAGGCAGACATCGGGCTTTTTCACTGTCAGGTGCCACTAAAAGGGAAACTATAATGCAAAAAAGCTGGACTTCTTATTCAGTATCCTACATTATTTCCTGCTGGTTGCAAACACAGGAAGCTAAGAATTGGTACCCGTCCTTGAAAGAAAGAGGTAGGCCTGAGGAGAAAGTGGTAATATACAAGTATAGGAGCAGTGATCAAGTAGCTTTGATGATATAAGGATATGAATAAGGCAAGATTTGTAGAGCAAAAGCAGTATTTCCTTCAGTGGTGTAATAATCCGAGAGTAATTCTAACAAAGGATATTTTATCTCACTGCAAACCTTAAGTGGAAGTAACATTTTCCTTCTAATTCCCGTTAGGTAATCTCTAATCCTTCAAGAAAACACAGCAGACTTTAGCACTTCATAGCAGAAGGCTCTATTTGATGATTGTAGCACCTTCCATGCCAAGAGGCATCTTGCACAGACAATAGGTGTAGCCATAATCTTAAATCTCTTTGTCTCCCTTTCCTAAGAGGAGGACAAAGCAGACAGAATCAGCCTGTGAGTGAGTAATTTTGCCTTTTTCTTTCTTAAAAAAAACTGTACAGATCAAGGGAAACTTAATATGGGTAGACTGACCCAAGAACAAAAATTCTGGAGCTTGCAGTGTGCTTAGTGTTGGTTTTATCATATCTTCTATGTTGAAGAAAAACAGAATTAGCGAGTTTGTTTGCCTGCTGTATAAAATGACACTCTGACCTGTTTGCTTCAAGATTTGCTGGCTTTTCAGAGGACTTTGTGTCATCCAGCAGGTGAAAGTTAGCAGAGTGCAGTAAGTCACAGTGTTCACACATGGGAGAGTCACTGCCGTCCAGCCGCTATATTTGGGAAACAAGAAATGCTTTTATCACTTCAGTGACCCCCATGCGTAAACGAGTCAAGTGAAACCACTCCAGACTGAACTGCAGAGAGCTCTTTTCTTGGCAAGGGCCAGACTCATGAGCGAATCAGTTTCTGTCATCTTCCATTTCCAGGGTTCTTGACTTGAGTCTTCTGAAATGTAGGCAAAGGTGGTAATTTTTTCAAATACTCTGTACTTTTGGAAACGTAGTGAGTTGAAGAAGTGCCTGATGAGGCACCTGCTGTTCTAATAGTTTGTGGGCAGGCAGTGCCAAGAGGTTAAAAATACAGCTTCCACCTGCAACTCAGAACATACCACAGCATTTAGAAGAACTCACATTTTTGCTATACCATTGCTCCCACACATAGATAAACAGCTTTGATTTTCACATGAAGGTATAACTGTCCCAAAAGCATCTGTCTTTAGAATTTCCCACTGTTCCATGGTGCCAGTCGAAGAAATAAATCTACTTGTAGTATTTTGATACCTCTTCTTTTATCTGAACGTAGATGAGATTGCCTGTAGTGAGAAATTTCTGAATATGAGTGTGTACTGATTGCTTGCTTCAGAGACAATGGTGCAATGGTTCTGCAAGGAAGCATGGGCAGTCTTCGTCTTTTATACTTTTGTGGTTTTGTACTCTCTATCTAATAAAATTATGGATTTAGAGCCAGATTTCAGGCTACCTAAATCCTGACAGGATTTGAAAGTGTTGCACTTACGTGCTAAGGCAGATTTTGTGGCAGTATGTGAGCGTAAGTTTGAAGAAGTGGCTCTGGTAATGCAGCAAGGAGGAAGGCATGGCAGCCACCGGAGAGCCAGGTATGCTGCAGTTTCGATATGTTGAAAGGATTTGAACTCCTCCAGAAGCAGGGAGGACATCCATATGTCAGCCTGTCTCAAAATCCACAGGATCCCACAAGATTGGGGGTCTGCTTAGAGACTGAAGTCAAGGAGGATCCTAGTCACTGTGCAAAGGTAGCCACCAACGCTAGGAAACAGCCCCGGGGACAGGTCTTGACCACATGCAAGAACACTCAGTTTTCCATCCCCTAGCCCATGGGGGCCATGGCAGAGAAGGATGTGATTTTTTCTCTGCCCTTCCTAGCCTTTGCCATCGAAAATGCTTGCCTGGACAGTCTTACTTGAGAGCAGGCAAATACTGAAGGAGACAACCCAAAGTGGAAAATAACTCAGGATTTCGAACTCTCCTCATCATTTTGACTTCCTTAGCCATTTGTCTATGGAAGGAGCATATGAGCGTGGCACTTGTCAGACATCCAAGAGGTTCCCTAGTCCAAGGTGTTCAGAGTGAAAAGACACGGTGAGAGGGTAGGCAGAGCTCCGACGTAAAGAAGCAACGAAAGGACTGGTCTGTACCAGTCAGCATGATGCACTGTGGGCTGTTTCGGACCAGGGAACTTTTAAAAAGGTACCTGAAAGTTGAAATGGCAGGTGAGTTCAGGAGTACAAACCATGCTTAGGGGAGACATGTTTTGAACATATCATCTATGCATTTCCGGGCCTTCACCCCATGCTGTTATTTTCACATGCTACGGTGAACCAAAGTGTCTGGGTAGAGTCCTCTGCATGAAAGAGTTTCCTCTGAGGTCCTGTTTCTTCAGTGACTCCAGGTGTGCAGTAATAGAAGAGCAGCCTTCATGTGCTCCTGTTGCTGCAGAGGTCAAGCTACTCTCTCTGGTCCCATCCAGATCCAGCTGATTCACACTCAGACGGCATTATCAAAGTTCATGCATTTAGGGAGAGTCGTTCTCCACTAAGTAGCAGCAGGCTCTGTGAAAACACAGCAAGGATTTAGCAAGTGTGAGAACAAAAGATTACATATGTTATCACTGGGCAAAATTAACTTTAAACTCATAGCCAGTTCCTGAAGACTAATCGATTCGTCCATGTATATGTAATAATTGCATTACCAATATTCTTTTCATTTGTATGTCAGCTAATCAGAATAGCTTTTAGTACTTTAAAAATAATAAGTAATTTGCCTTTTATGTCTGGTTGTCAAGCATGTCTCTGATCCAGGATTAATTCACACTAAGATATTTTTCACTCTACAAATTATTTTATCTGCATCTTTGATCTGTTTGCTGTACTTGAGCAGCTCCCCATGTCACTCTTCTTTAAGCGAGATCTGATTTAGGGTGTGTATTTCAGTCATGATTCTGTGTCATGTCTGATGATTTCAGTCAAATCCGAGGACAAGTTTTAGAGTCTAAATGAAGATTGCAGATATTCAGAGGTAAGATTAAAAGAGGTTATGCTGTCAGTACAGAGAGCTGTCATGCTTATTATTATGACAAAAAGTAAAAGCCAAAATTTTATCTCACGTTTTACTTTTTTGCAATCATAAACCTTCAACGATTTGAACGCTATCTTCTTAAATCATGCTGAATATACCTTGAGAAGTGCAAAGTGCAGTTAAGACAGTAAGATTTCAAGGTGCTCAGCATGTTAACGATAGGCATCCCACTTCATGAAAAATGTGTAGACATCCTTCCAAAAAATAAATGTTACTGGTTTTATCATACATACTTTTTGTCTGCTCACAGTTATGGTCAAATTTAGTCCTCCACTGAATTAATTAATATTGCTGGACACAATCACTGCCTTTCATTCAAGAAACAGTTGCTCTGCATAAGAAACAGTTATGCTCTTTCATGAAACTGGGTAACTAAGGTAACAGCAGCCCCTATCCCGAACAGGTATAAAGGGGTGTGTTTATAAAAGGGAGACAGAGCAAGCACAGAATACATAGCATTTCCACCCAAACAGTTAAGTTGAAAAACGTTCAGCTTAAATACTGGCTGCACAGTTGTTTGATTTGCTGCCTAGGGAAATAAACGGGTTTGTATTGAATGACCACGGCAGTTAGAAGGAGACTGTGCTGTGAACAATTGGCCAAAACCTTCAGTTTTGATTAATGTTGCCGCCTTTTAGCCAGCTCAGTCGATTGCTCTGAAAGCTGTGGGTCCGGTTTCAGTCCAGTATGATGTGGCTGTGTATCATAATAGCTCTCTAGGTCTTCAAAAAGCCTCCAACAAAAACAAGAAAGTCAAGACCTTGGTATTTCTAATAATTCCAAAATAAGCAGGAGACCATCTTCACTCGCTGTAGAGAAACTTTGAAAGGCAGAAACATAATTCTGAATACTTATCAGCTAACGTACTTTCAGACTTGTTAATTGCTGTGTCCTGACGCTTAAGTGAGACTTAAATTTTTTTCTCTTTTCAGTGTTGTTTTCCAAAGTGTTTTGCACATCTTTGCCCTGTGAGGGGAAAATGTGCACTCACTTGAATGATACACATCTCTGCTGGGTACATTGAGCAGTAATATGGCTAATCAGAGGTGCCCAAAAATCAAGAACCAGATCCTGAAATCCTGAGTTTGACTTAAAAAAGTAATTTAAACACATAGTAAAATTTATTTGCCTGCTGGTTTTTAGCCTTACAGGTCACATTCCGGTTATATTTTCAGGCTTCCACTTGTAACCATAGGGGCTGAACACTTTCCTTTATAAAATTGTAATTGAGATATCCATGTAGTCATTGCCTCCAGGTTACCAGAGTGCTGTGCATAACAAGTTCTGAGATAAAAATCATGCGGGTTGACACCATAGAGAATGATCTGATCCCTCGCTTCTGTTCTTTGTTATTTCTCATGTGAAGTGGCGTTTGATAGGAAAGAAACTACCAGCTGCTGTTACAGAAATTTTGCTTGGATAGAGGAGATATTATTAATAACTTTAAAAACAGGCTTTCTAAATGGAATGTGCTATATCCCAGTATCAAGATCTTACAGCAGGCGACTATAAAAATTATTCTCTCCCTTACTTAAAATCTTGATGCTGGGAGCTGAAATGTTTTTATTTGTGTGTTAAATAGGGACGTACTTCTGTGATTTTGCTTGTGTCCCTTATAGAATAAAAATTGGTGTAAGGGAAGAGAATAATTCTTGTTAGTATTAAAATATTATAAATTATATACTGTGTAGATTAGTGTTCTTTAAGAACGCTCCATAGCTTCAGTTCCAGCCCATTCTCATTCCTGACTTCCCAGCTTCAACAGAAACAGAGGGAAAACAGATTTTGTGGCCCTGGATGTGGCTGCGTGGCCCCATGGGTGGAGGATGGTCGGGAACCGTCCAGCTTAGACCATGGATCATAATGACCATCCTAGGGTAAGCAAAGGACCAACACAGATATTTGACAGATCTTTCCCACATCTCAATAACCCCTTAAGGCCAGTGGAATGCTGTCGACTTCTGTGAAACTGTTGTGGACAGAACATCGCAATCAGACATCTCCAGAAATTGCTCCGCACAAATTGTATTTTTGAGATACGAACCATATTGTTTTGATCCTTATCCCTGTGTCTTCTGTATACATATAAGATCTCAGTTGAGGTTCCTCATTTGCAAGCAAGCTAATGGAGATAGCAGATTTCATTTTAAATTCTTTCTGCATCTTATTTATGTGTCTTCTGTTGTCATTCTGCTTTCCTCCGACTATGAACAGATGGGGAACTTTCCATACCAAATGAAGAAGGAGCTTTGGAGAATGGGCAGCCTCTGGGCTCCGGGCAAGTGCTGAGCTCCAGCCAGGTATCCCTGCCAGCCCTAGCAGAACTGGAGTCAGGTCCAGCATCTGGGGAACCCTGCTCATACGAGGTGCTCCCAACCACAGAGATCATGGATGGGACAGGTAACATCTTGTTTATATTATGATGTAGATACTAACTTGTTTGAAACAAGTTTTTGACTTCTAACATTTGGTGTCTAGCCCTGAGAAATCCGTGTCAAAGACAAAGGTCTTCTGGTGGAGAAGTAGGTGACAGCATACAGATTGTCACTGGATGCTCCATGAGAAATTTTGACTGACTTGGCGTAGAAGTAACCTCTACTTCTAGACAAGTAACCTCTTCGTGAGTAAGGCAAAGTCCCTGCACTTTGTGAACATTTAAGGGTAGATTTCTAATTCTCTGGGCTATGTGTCAGCTGTGCCAATGAGCTCTAGACCAGAGAGCTGACAACATTTTTAAACCCTAGGGTAGGATGTCATGCCCTTTAGCTGCCACATGGTGTTGGGTGACGTTCACACCATGCATCTTTCCGTAGCTAACACAGCCAGCTGCCCTACCCTAGATGAGGCTCTCTGCACTTCTTCCCCAGCCCATGCAGAGAGACGGCAACGCTGTGCATCTATGTTAGCTCCTCTATCTGCATCACTTAATGCTGAGAATTGTGGACGAAGGTTGAATGAGGAAAAGTGACTGGTAGAAGTGTTCATCCATGATCCTGCACAGCTATGCAGCCTCTCTGAAATGGAGTAGGCCCCGTGAGGTGCTTTTGTATTTGTAGGATAAGTTTAGAGACCACCTGCTAACATATCTGGTCCTGATCAAGCTGTGGTGAGAGACCGTTTGAGATGTGACATTTTAAGGCTCTTGATTTGTGTTCAAGATGTGGGAATACATCCCAGCCTGGCATAAGGGAGCTGGCTTCTGTCAGAGGTAACAGGAAATTCGGCTGTTGTGTAGATGTGTGTTACTCCTTCTCTTTCTCTTTTTCTCTCTTTCTTTCTCTCCTCCTTTCTGTGTTATATGATGTTTGAGTGAAATGTATTAGTCGTTCTTAATCTGCATTGCTGTGCTGCTTTTCTTGTCTTACTGCGGCTGTATCCGCTGCTGCTTTGCTCGTAACGTTGTTGCGTCTATGATGTGGTTGTGTCCTCCAGTGTCTGAAGAGAGCCCCACATCCAATGAATCCGGCGTCCTCCTGTCCCAAGATCCTACAGCTAAGCCAGTCCTGCTACTTCCCCCCAAAAAATCTGCCGCTTTCCCTGGAGACCATGAGGACACCCCAGTGAAACAGTTGTCCCTCCTCAAACAGCCCCCTGCCCTGCCTCCTAAACCTATTGCCAGGATTGCCAGCCACTTAACTGGTAAGTAGGTGTTCCTGGACTCTCAGCACCACCGTTTCCCTTATCAGAAAAACCTGCCCGTACAGCAAGGTTCTCAGTGTCCTTCCTCCTTCTGTAACGCTGTTTGCATATGTTGTTGTGTGTACTGGTAATGTATCTGTGTTGTACCTAGGGCAGGGATCAGGAAGCATTTTCAGGCTGTAACTTCATCAACGTTGCGTCAGGGCACTTCCCCTCTCACCTGTAATTACCTAAGACCGCCGCTGCGTTTCCTAACCCTCCTCACTCTTATTCATCAAGACTTAACCATCACCACAAAAATTGCAGGATGTGCTTTGATGGGAAAGGAAGTATCAGGAAAATTCTAGCATATCTTTAAATGCCTTTAATGAGAAAAGGGGTGAGGGTTGAGGGGAGAGGGAGAGTTTTGCTTTCTCCTTTTGCCCTTTGTTGCTTCTCCCCTGAACTGCCATCTGGGCAGGTCCCCCTGCACCCACCCTGAATCTTTCCATGTGTTTGTCTTTTACTTGCCCCCCTGATCCTTACACAGGCCATTCTGTCCCACGGCTTCTTGCCATTTTGCTTCCCTGCTCACACTGCCTGCCTAACTGCTCTCCCTTTCCACCCCTGCTCTGACTGCTCCCCTCCGACTGGGGAGTCCTGATGATGATGGGCAGCTCCAGTTCCCAATGACCAGGATTTTGGCGTCCTGCAGTCTATGCTGCAGTTTATCTCTCACTGCACAGCAGCTAGCAACGGTAGACAATACAGGCTCCTTTTTTGTGTTTCAGATGTTTTCACAAGTGTCCAGGCTCTTTGCGATTCAAAGCTCTAGGTACATGTGGAAGGAGGATTGATGGGTCCCCTCTCTCCAGTCTCTCATTTAGACCACCGAAGCAGGGGATGGCTACATTTACACAGACCAAAAAAGGTTCCCTAAATGCTTGCCTGCACCTTTTGAACAGTCTGCTCATAATTGCAGCTGCTGGCCAGGAGGCAGCACCTCAAAATCCTGAGTTCAAGACGAAGTGTGGTGCATCTCTGTACTGGGGCAACTACTGATCTTCTCACTGGGTTGATCTTCTTGTGTTAATGCTGCCCTGATCTTTTCAGGGCTGATGTGAGAAATGCTCAGCCCACATTAATACATTCTAGATGTTTTTTTTTTCCCTGAAGGTTAATGCCCGTTTTATTTGGGTTAAGATATATATCAGGGAAGAGCTCATTAGGAAAGAGCATGTTCTGTTTTTCTCTCATATCTCTACGTAGTCTCTTCATGTTTCTGTTTGGATGACCACACATTTTTGTTCTGTATAGTTTTGTTCATTTTATGTGAAATATCTTTACTTTTATTGCCTGCCAAAATCTACACATAATAGTTAACATTTTGCCTTATACTACAAACTGAATGGGCAGTTCTGCAGCCTGCAAAGCCAGGCAGCAGTATTAATGGCTTCAGGTGAGGACAAAACCAGCTTCCTATGATCTCCCATAACACTCTGTCCCAATTACAAGAAGCTGCTCAGAAATGAGGCCAACATGGAAGAAATAAAAAAATAAGAATAGCGTAGGAAAAAACTCAGGTACTAAATGTCCTTCATTCATAAGCGTTTCTTTGTAAGAGGTAGCAGAAGAATCAAAGGATGAGGGCTTCTGGTGTCGGGTTTTTTGCAGCTGGAAATTTTTTGTGAAGTAGAATCAGGCTCAAGCTATCAGCATAAGTCAATTGCTTGATGGTGACGACTTTCCAATGAAAGTGAAACAGAACTGTGACTTCTCTTACTTTGTGGTGGCCTTTAGTGGTCTTTCATCCAGTCCTAAATAAACTCTTGTATGTGCATATAGACAGACTCTTGTATGTGCATATACAGAACCCTCAGATAAAAGGAACAGAGATTCAGATTTAGTCATAGGGCCCTAATTTAATTGACAGTTATTTCTGGTGGAACTGAAAGACTCATTTATACATACCTTATAAATAAAAGTATTAAACTTATTCTTAAGGGTCCAAAGGGTGGTCTAAAGGATATATGTGGTGTTCAGTGCCTTGTGTTCTCCACTGGTAATTATTTTAGCCATGTATATCTTTGGAAATGAGCAGTCAATCCTAATGAAGCACCCTTATCAGTGAGAAGCAGAATTAATGCTATTCTTTTACTAATTACTCCAGAGACATCCTCAGCTTGTGTGTGAGAAAACAAGTAAAATCTGAATTCTGGCGTTCGAGGTGAAGAGTTTTCTATTCTTGTTGCATACCCATTTTTCTACTGAAGATTTTCTGAGAAGGTTGAAGGACAAATTAAGACATACTGGGCTTGGCTAATGGAGAGTGACAGTGGTTTAATGGTCTGGTAGCTCTGTTCAAGAAGACTGTGAGGGGAGATGTGATCTCGTGAAGGGTTCAGGTACACATCTGAAAATGCAGAAGCGCCTCTTAACTTCTGTCTTAAGATAGATATATATATGTATATGTATGTGTACATATGTATATGTATTTAATAGAAACATGTTTTATACAAACGTATATTATAATATCACTACAGGAGTGGTCAGCAGCAAAATCAAAAAAAAGGAGAAATATTTTAAATACAAAACTTGAGGAAAGAAAAGCTTCCTTTGAGTCTGACCACCTTCTTGCTGTGAACTTATCCCAAAGTTCTTTAATAAATGCATGAAGACTGACTTGCAGGGTTTGGCAAAGGACTTAATGCAGGTTTTGGAAATGGAAAAGAAACATTCCTCACTTCTGAAAGCATTTGTGAACCATCTCAAACATTTATCTGCCTGTGCCAAGGCAAAGATTGGCCTTTCCCTCAGTGAGAAATACACATAGAAGAGCAGGCCTAAAATAAACATGTAAGAGCACATTTAATTTTGGGGAGAATGAAAAGAAAAAAATGCGTTTTAAAAGGTGACAGGAAGAGGGAATTGCCTCTAGCAAATATAAATCACACAACCTAGGCATGCTTCTTCTCAAGACTGAGGTATACTGTGGGGACAGGACAGTGCAGGAACAGGGACAAAGCCAAGAGCACTCTGCAGAGCAGCCACTGGGAGTGGTGCCACCGCCGCTGCAGAAGATGCTCTGTGCTTTGCCTCACGCCGTCTCCTATGCTCTTGATGATGCTACCTCCACAGGGAACGTGCCTATCGCAGCACAGGGCGTGGAAGTGCCCACGCAGCCCTAGAACACAGGCAACCCTAGGAGAAAAACATGATCCTGAACTGTTTAGATACTGTTGTTTCACTGCTCTGCATTTCCTGTTGGCCAGTCACCTCCTGGTGAGCCTTCTACTGGTTTTCAGATGTGATTATTATTAGACAACATTCACGGACAGAATTTTTTTCATCATTTTAATTCTCCAATATCCACATGCAGAACCCAGGCATTTAGGACAACACTTGCAACCCCCGTGGTTGAAAATGTAGGAGGAGCTGAAATAATCACCTGGGACCAAATTTAATTGGACTTCTGGGGTAAAGTCCCCAGATTATCATAAAATCTTTAATGGCCAAAAGTGACAAGAAGACTGGCCATATCTGATTTGATAGACAACATACTCCAGTGGTGTAAAGCTCCTTTTGATCTTGATTCATTAAGCTATTACTCTTCACCAGCACAGATGATGTTTTCTGAAATTAATTAGATATTTTCCATTCAAACAACTGAATCACCAGTAACCCATAAAGTCCCCTGAAACATCAGAGAACAAAATATATGCCACTAAGCTGGAATTTCAGCAACACTTGAGTGTATTTGAGCCCAAATTTAGCCTAATATTACAGTAGGGTGTAGCCTGGGTCGTATCTGGCCACTCAGCTATTGTATTTAAGCTTTGAAAAACCTTTTGCATTCTCTCGCTTTCTTCATTCAAGATTTTGAGGAGAGGCATAGCACGTTTTTAGTTCTGAGATTGTGCTTTCTAGTTATGTCTTTGTAGAGTAAGAACTAATTCATAATTAGAGGCAAACATTTAACAGGGTAGGAAATGTTACAAGTCCCCAAAAGTTACTTCTGATAATGCAGACAAGCCAAGGATGAGGTTTGAGAACATTTGCCTGGTGTCCTGCTGCATTGCCACAACGCAGCTGTTTGTTAGTTACAGCATTATAAAAGTATTTACAACTACAATTTATCCAATAAATATTCTCTGCAGTATTTTATAACGCAACAGTCACATGTGTCTCAGAAGGCTCCTCTGTAGATGAACCCAAGATTATCCACAAGCTTCCTCCTCTGTGACATTACTTCCTGCTGCCTGCTCTGGCAGGCTACATTCATGAAGACAGGTTACAGTCACGTGGGGGCAATGGACAATTCTCTTTTCACTGTGTGCTTGAGGGAGAAGCAGCAGAGCGAAAGCAGCTCTCCTTCACCAGCACGCCCAGTCTCTCGGGAAACTGGACCCTGATGCAGTTGTTCTCTTCACACTTTCTCTGCCTGCTGCTACCTGGAGGGGAGTACCTAGCACGTATAGGCAGCAGGAAATCTTCTCGTCTTTGAAGCCTTCAAGGCTCTGCATGGGAATTCATGCAGACCTGTACTTTTCAACCTTTAGGCTAAGCATGCTTTGCATGTGTTCTCCAAATTCAACTTGAACCTTGGATGCGTACATGGTGCAGAAGAACAGCAAAGAATTTCAGTCTCAAATCTTCCCTGAAGACATGGCTGCAGATCTTGCTGTAGTCAGCAGGAGATGCATGGCAGATCTTTCAGAACAGTTTTTAACTTGTCTTTATGAATCTGCTCAAAAAACTCATTGAAAGAGGAGAAGAGACTCCCACTGTTCAGACACAAGTGATTCCCAGAGAGAAGACCTGAAAAAGTAAAAGCTACTTGTCCAAATGCTACCAGCAATTATCAGGCACATCACCTTGTTTCCACTATGGAGCTCACTCAACAGGCCACGCTGGGTTTTGCATATTTTTTTTGCACATTGCAGAATTAATTACTTGGATGGAATTTAAAGAGTAACTCGTTAACTTTATGATGAGTTGTATTACTTGTAGTTGTATGTAGTACAGCAAAGGTCATAGTATAAGGTCGTTCAGGTGCGAAGGAACCTCAGCAAGTCTCTAGTCCAACCTGCTGCTCAAAGCAGGGCCAGCTGCGGGATCAGACCAGGTTACTCAGGGCTTTGTCCAGCCGGGTCTTGAAAACCTCAAAGGATGCCAACTGTACAACCTGTCTAGGCAAACCTGTTCCACCGTTTGGCTCTTCTCATGGGGGAAAATGTCTTCCTTATAGTCCAATCCAGAACCTCTCTTATCTCCTCCTCCCACCACGTACAACTGTGAAGAGCCTGGCTCCACCTTACTGATAACCTCCTCATAGGTAGGGCTGCTGTTAGGTTCCCCCTTGCAGGCTATCTTTTCTCCAAGCTGAACAAGCCCCGGTCCCTCAGCTTCTCCTCACAGGTCAGGTTCTCCAGCCCTCAACTGTCATGGTGGCCCTCTACTCAACTCATTCTAGGTTTTTGATGTCTTTCCTGGGGGGCCCAAAGCTTGACACGGTAATGTAGATCTAGTCCAAGGAGTGTTGAATAGAACAGGAATAATCCCTTGATCTCCTGGCTGTGCTTCTACTCCTACAACCCAGGAGGCTGTTGGTCTTCTTTGCTGTCGGGGTACAATGCTGGCTCCTGTTTGGCATCACAAGGAGTCGAGAAAGAGCTTTTCTCCCACTGGCAGGATAGCAAACATAGCCAGCTCTGCCACAAGCCCGGGATTCCCAGGCGTGCCTTCTTACTCCACGCAGTAGTTGTGCTGGGGGAGGATTTGAGGATTTTAATGAGCTTTTCTAGCAGCCCTGCTGGAGCAATATTTGCTGCCATACAGCCAGAACTTCCTAGCACTCTGTCTGCAACAGGTGTATCTGCAACATGTGCTGACCAACTCTCCAGCCATGTTCAGTCGCTAGGAATCATCAGATTTAGTGTAGTTAGTGTACCAGCTTCAGTGTGCCGCAAACACATCAGAAGAACCATACATGGGCAGACCTTCTGAGCAGCGAATAAAAGTACATTTATCTGTCTCCTGAAAAACCCAAGAGGAAATGCAGCAAATGTAGGTATTAGCAAAATTATTTATATGGAAGGGGTAAGGGCTAACCTGTTTGTCATGGGTCTGATGTGCAGCAAGTCTTGTGTCATCCACAGCTGTCTTTTAAGTAATTCATTGTGATCAGCAGTGGGAAGATTTCTATGTCTAACATCTCTTTCACCAATTCTGGCACAATTATTACTTAACCATGCACCCTGCTGGGAACCAACATCTTGCAAAATTGCTCATTATTCTCTTGAGCATGAAGAACCTCAGCCAAAAGAGATTAATCAGACTTGCACACCTGGCTTCACACAGTTTGCTTCTCTTCTGTCACATGAGTGCTTTGTGCAATGATTTAGGACTCTGGTAATATTGCACTGAGAAGACACTTATCACAGATTCCTTGTTCATATTTCCACTGTCCAGCTTCTTATTCATCTACAGATGTCCATGTCTGATGGCTATTCCATGCTGAAGACAATAACTGTTCATACATCACATACATTGTGAAATTAAAAAAAAAAACAGAGGAAAGAACTGTAAAATGCAGTCATTTCGCTCTTACACGCAGGGACAAGTTGTTCTCTCGTTTGCTCCAGATGTTGGTAGTGCAGTTTCCAA
Source organism: Fulmarus glacialis (assembly GCF_000690835.1). Lineage (NCBI taxonomy): Eukaryota > Metazoa > Chordata > Aves > Procellariiformes > Procellariidae > Fulmarus > Fulmarus glacialis. The sequence goes on from NW_009217294.1 coordinate 44,042, forward strand.
CAGCATGCCTGGAGCCCATGGATTTGAGCAAGGCCCCATTTGTTCAGCACGCTCACTGATCTGACCACACAGTAAAGCTTGCAGTACAAGGTCTCCATTACTGATGTCGGTGAAGATATACTGATACTTTTCCAAGCGAGTGGATCGAACTCTCCTCCCATTGCAGTTGTTCTCCTTTTAGCCATTTTTTTTTTTAACAGACAAGTAGAATTCTCCTGAAGGTGAAGGGCAGACAAGTAGAATTAATGCCTTTGGTTCAATTTCAAGGCTCTATTGAGGTATTAGGGCCATATTCAGACAGGCTCAAGAACTTGGGTGAAACACAGTCAGTCTGAATAAAGCCTTATGTTAAAAATAATGGACAAGATTTTTGGCAGGTGTCCAGTGGAGTCAGCACTGATCTGCAACAGTTGATGCCACTGAAAATATGTTGATGTGAAGGATGTGAAGGATTTCTTTAAATTTAAGTGGAAACTAAAGGTCCATACCTTTGTTGTGAAGAGTGGAAACCAGAGTATGCACATCTGATTCATGATGGAGTATGTGGTTAGTCAGGATGATAAAGCTAGACTTGTTCTCCTATGCAACTCCAAAGCTGCAGTGCCTCTGTCACAACTGTACTAGATGAATGCTTGCATGAGAAAGGAAAAGAAATTTTCCCTATATTTTAGAAGAAAGATGGAAGGATTCCTGTTTGCTTTATACCTGAACCATTTGGCATGTTATACTCACTCCCAGCATACAATATTGCTCTAATCTTCGGGATCACAGAAGGCAGCAAACCCAGTTGATAATTCCAGTTATTCTTTTATCAGAAGCAAGAGATGCCTGCAGTTGGGATCTGAATTCACCATTAAGGATGACTTCCCTGCCTCATACACAGGGCCGTGGTGCATCCAGGCACAGGCACTGTCAGATGAAGACGTTAATTGAGATACAGCAGAAGAGGATCTAAAACCAACAGTCAAACCTGCACTTTTCAAAATGGAAGTGCGGATCTCAGTGTAGTCTTTGTAATTCAGGACCAGCTCTAGAAGTGAAATGGCAAGGAGCACAAATGTATGAAAACACTTTGTTACTACAAATCCCATAGGAGCCTTATTCTCAGGGCTCTATACAGTTTACTCTTTACTCTTTCTGTTATTTATCTTTTGTTGAAGATGGTGTGTTCTTTTATGCAGGATACAAAGAGGAAATATAAACAGATAACATGTATGTAAGAAAAACACAGTAACTTGGAGACCTTCCTGTGCTTGAATAGAAAATCCTGAAAGTATTTTTTTTCTACTGTGTAGAAGACAATCTGCTTTAGAGGAGAGGGCAGTGCCCTGTGGTTTGGCAATCCCATGAGTTAGATTTCAGCCTTGGTGGAGCCATTAGAAGAATTTTTGCCTTCAAGAGACATGTCAAGTGGATATGATATTGCATTGAAAGCTGAAAGACTTGAGTTCTATTCTCTGTAACTCTCCCACTCTGCAATATGGAAAGACCACTTTCTCTCCATGCCTCTATTTCATCTTTGCGCACCCTTTGCCTCTCCTGTGTCTTTAGCCTATAAGCCCTTTGAAGAAAGGGAAGACTTGCTGTCGGTGTGTTGTTCCTAGCATAGTAAAAACACTAGTATCAAGTGGATACTGTGGATGCAGTGAAGCTATGATGACTAGCACTAAAAAAAGTCTAATGTCATATCTGAGCTTGGCTCCATGCATGGTCTTTTTCCACATTACTGTCCTTAATCATTTTCAGGAAGTGCTTGGAAGTCCTAGTATCAACCTTGTGCACCCTGGCTAGTAGATACGGATACTAATACAGGCAATACCCAGGATAGGCCAGGAGGGAGGAAGGAATAAATGGGGCAAGGAGAAGGATAGTTAATGCTAAGAAGAACCATCTGGAAAAGGACTTTAGAAATCTGATAGCGCTCAGGAGGGTGATGACCTTTGAAACCTGGAGGGCAACATCTTACTCCCAAGCTTTCTCAGGTCAAAAGAAGATTCTAGCCCTTCAGTTCCTTTACCATGTTACAGCAAGAAGAGTGACTGAAGCAACAAGAGGCCAAAGAGCATGCAAGCCTTGCCCACTGTTGTGGTTTAACCTGGCAGGCAGCCAAATACCACGCAGCCACTCACTCACTCCCCTCCCCCCCAGTGGGACGGGGAGAGAATCGGAAGGGTAAGAGTGAGAAAAACTCGTGGGTTGAGATAAAGACAGTTTAATAGAACAGAAAAGGGAAAATAATAATGATAATGATAAAATATACAAAATAAGTGATGCACAGTGCAATTGCTCACCACCCGCGCTGACCGATAACCAGGTAGCGATCGGTACTTCCTGGACCACGCCTACCATTCATATACTGAGCATGACATCACATGGTATGGAATACCCCATTAGCCAGCTGGGCTGGCTGTCCTGATTATATTCCCTCCCATCTTGTGTACCTAGCTCAGTCAGTAGGCATGGGAGCTGTCCTTGGACTAGGAGGGCACTTAGCAACAACTGAAAACATCAGTGTGTTATCAACATTCTCCTCATACTAAATCCAAAACACAGCACTAGCAAGAAATTTAACCCTATCCCAGCCGAAACCAGGATACCCACAGAGCTGCATTGCAGAGCCAAATGTCTGTGGTGTTCCAGTCTGGAAAGGGCCTGGCCTTCCTCCTAAACACAAACTCACAGTTGCAGCTTACAGCATATATATTTGCTCTCATTTTTGCTCTTAGCATATGTGGTGGCTATTCCCCACACTCATCTTGGGAACTACAAGCCCTCCCATTAACTTCTTTTCCCTTCTGAAAACTTTTGACAGTGCAACTCCAAAAATCTCCATCCTGCAGTTGAGTCCTGGCAGAGAGATTTGCTTGTGGACCTTTCATTGATTTCCCATGGAAGTCAGGAGAGTCTTTGCCTGGCAGGTCAACTGTGTGATTCAAGGAACATGCCTAGAGTTAAAAAGGTTAAAATTCAATGCATGAGTCCAGAGAAAAGTGCCTGCCAAGTCTTCTGTAAAAGAATACGTTAATCCTAACAATGTTCAGCCCTTTATCATTGTCTCCTCCTGTACCCTTTGTTTTTCCAGACCACTCCTGTTTAGTATTCAAATCCTATTCCTTTTCTCTCTTGCCCTGTAATGTAATTTTTAACACCAGATTTTTGCACATTGCAAAGCTGTAAGAAATGTGACTTGTAGTAATTCCACTGCAGTGGCTGAGAAGGATCAGGAGCCCCTGAGCTTTTGCTCCAGGGTGAGTCATCCTGTACCTTCAGATACCAAATTGCTCTTCCCCTCTTTGCGTGCCTGCTGAGCAGGAGGCATCGCGATTACCTCACAGGGCTGTTTTGGAGGATTAGGGCTTTAAAGCGTCAAAGTGTGCCACGAGCCTTGTTAAGCGTTGCTTAACGTGTTTATTAAGGGGCATGCGCCGCCCTGGGCTGTTTTTTGTGAGACTCGGAAGTGCTGCAAAACAATAGTATTTTTTCCAAAGATGATGCTGAGTGCACACTATGCAGAGTTGTCTGTCGCAGCAGGGAAGGGGTGCACACTCCCATGTTACTAGCAACCTCAGTACCTGCTCGCCCAGGCAGATACTCTGATCTCCATCTTACTGACGTGAAAATTAACACCAGGGCCTCTCTTTCTTCTGTTTTAGATCCTGGCGCTCCTGTGAAACTGCCTTGTATGCCAGTTAAACTGTCACCTCCACTACCTCCAAAGAAAGTCATGATTTGCATGCCTTTAGGGGGGCCAGACCTCTCTCTCTCATCCTATTCCACGCAGAAGAGCTCCCAGCAGCCTTTGACCCAGCACCATCACACTGTCCTGCCATCCCAGTTAGCAGCTCACCAGCACCAGCTCCAGTACGGCAGCCACAGCCAGCACCTGCCTTCTGGGTCCAGCACATTGCCTATTCACCCTTCAGGGTGCCGGATGATAGAGGAACTGAACAAAACGCTAGCCATGACCATGCAAAGGCTAGAAAGGTAATGGATCAACTTCTAAAATTACATATTGATGTGCACTGTTTCCTGCTAACCTCGGTATGAATATCACCACTTGAGTTATGTTGATAGTACTTGAATGAGGCCTCTCCTCTGGGGGTCTAACAACTTCAGGGCAGTCATTGCTGGAGAAACAGAGATGGGGAAAGAGCCTTTCTTGACTGGTTTGACAAGTTTGTGGCAGAAAGGGGAAAAAGACCAAATTTCCTGAATCCCGTTGTCATGTTCAAGGAACTAGATAATACAGCCAGTGGAGAAGATGTTAATAGGACATGCCTGGCTTGCAATGTATACTGCAGAGTGTATAACTGCAAAGCTCTGGTTTATGGCAGATTGCCAAAAAGAAAGGAGAGGAAGTAGAAGATTCAAAAAAAAAGCAATAAAAACCAAATATGCCACTCAACCAGGGCATCAGATTAGTATTACCAGTTAGCTCAAAACAACCTATGAGGACTTCCTACAAGTCACTCGGTGGGGTTTTAATATGCTATTTCAATTAATTTAAATTAAGTTATACATTTGATCTTAAAATAAGTATTTAACCCATTCCACAGCAGCTACCTTCTTAGCCATATGCATCTGGAGGAAGGTTGTACATTTGGTCAGGAGACTCTTACCCACCTTGGGGCTGTTTTCTATTACTGTCACTTGCGGGTATCTCTGAACACTGCTTCAAATAGGCTGAGTAAGTGAAACATGTTGTATAAATGCAAGCTGTCCTCATAGACTGCAAAATCAGTAAGCTTTGGAAAATCTATTTCATCTTGTAGAGGAAAATTGAGCAAGTCCCAGAATAGGGAAGGTAGTCCAAAAAATGGCATGTTCTATTTAGTACCAAGGGCAGCTTTGTAGCCAGCTTGTTCTAGGAGCATCAGATAATCCTTCTCTTAGACAGGAAGTGAAAATACTTGGTCTAACAGACCTAATGATTTGCCCCAATACCTCTTTGTGATAATGTTACCTTCATTATAGTTCATAGTTAAAAAGAATTGGATTGGGGATGGCAGATTCTCCTTACTGCATGAAAAACAGTCAGGGGACCAGAGGCTGTCCCACACTGCCAGCTTATTTTAGTACCAGGATAGCGAGACCTCTGTGGTTATAGCAGGGGGGGATGATGTTTCTGCAGCACGGGGGAAATCTCTGCTGGGAGAAAACTGTTAGGGCTGCAAGGGAGGTTCCTCCTCCCATCAGTAAAAGGGCTGTAGTGGTAGGACTGGAAGAAGCATCCACATTCCCTCTTGTGCCCAGTGACTACCCAGTTACCTCTCACATTGCCGGCAGCGCTGGTCAGATGCATCTGCATGACCCCAAAGCTTGGTGCATCGAGCGCAGAGGGTAGCTGGTGTCTCCCAAAGGCTCCTTTGGGGCTGCACTGCCCATGCCGTCCCCAGCATAGGTCAGATGTCTTACTGTCTGGCTCACACTGCGTGCAGAAGGCACTTTGTTATCCTGAGCCCAGTGACATCTCTCAGAGTATGACTTCATTGTGGCATCTGTTGCCCCACAGCAATGAATGCTCCGATTTCTAGGCATCCATCATGTTTATGTCTACAAATACGTTTAACTGATTTAAAGAAGGTGATGCTATTTGGTTTTAGCTATTAATTTGAAGCTGAAGGTCGTCTGCTTGTTAAAAACTGAATAAGCAAGGATTCATTTCCGGGTATGAAGCAATTGCCTCCCTTTGGAGAAGAAAATAAGAAAAGGTTGTGGCACTGATATTTCACATTTTAAGTGAAAATGAATCCTAGTTCATGATATTGCAGACAGTTGATTTTTCATGGCCTTTTTGTGTTGATTAACTATTATTTCAATCATGAAATGAAGTATTGAGTACTTCAGTTATTCTCCTAGTCAAAACAAATCAGTAATGTTTGCATTCACAAGAGAGAAAATAGGTGATGACTGTTTCCTCTGCAACAGCGGTTGTTATTTTCATAAAAGGGTCTGTGGAGCTGACACTTGCTGTTAAATTCTTAAATTGCTTTTTCATGCCACATTGTGATCTTAGTAAATTTGCTAGCTTTTCTTGAAAATTTGTGCAGATTTTTAAAATATATGTTTTTAACTTGGGAGAGGATTATCTGCACCAAATGCTGCTGTTTTCTAGTATTTTTGACAGTAGTTCTTTTCCCATAATTGCATAAAATCTGGATTAAAACCCAGCGGAAATCATACGACAGCATTTGTCATTGGACACTTCAGCCCAGAAGTCTTGAGGGCTTTTTAAAACTGCACAGATCCTAGATCTGCTTTCCTCTATTTAAAAATTGGTAGTGTGCTCACATCTGTTGCACGCATAGGATATGCAGTGGGATCCTGAGCTTTACTGTTCCTTCCAAGATAACATGCTACTGGGTCACTGTTGTTGGGTCAATAATCTTGAGGAGATGAGAGAGCCTGACAAGTCTCTGAGGCACCTTCTGGGGAATGCTAAGTTCATTGGCAGCATTTATTTTTGCTGATCTCAGTCTTTATCTTGAAACAATCCTAGAACATCATAGAATAATTGCCATAATGCTGCAGTAATAATGCTGCCAAGTCTGGTAATTTGGGGGATTATTTAGAGTAGTATTTTGTTTTTAATATGGGAGGATCATGTAGACAAGTGCAGATCAGTATTCTGCTCTAAATTTTGTCTTTTTTTCCCTTGAGGAGAATTTTTTTTTCCTTCCCTGTGTCTAGTTTCTTTGCTCCTACTGCAGTGGAAGCTCCTCAAGTTGGTTAAACTCCATTGATATTCACTGAATCCATAACCAGTTTGTATCAATTCCACATTTTGCCCAGTAAACTCTTCTTAGACCTCACAACTCTTCTCTCCGCCGGGACTGTGAGTGTGACGGGAACAAACAATGAAAGACTAAAACATCCCCTTCCTCTAGCAGTCTGGATTTTTTGCTTTCACAGATGAGGTCTCTGGAATTAGGATACTCTGAAGACTGATACTTGAAATCAGTGCTTTGCTAATGAGCCAGAAGCTTGCCAGAGAAAAATGAGCTGTCCCTCTGTACCGGCCTGGAAGCCAGAAGTTATTTTGCTGTCTTTGACCTTGAGAAAGCTACTGAGCTTCTCTACCTCTATTTTCCCCTCTGCAGGAGTGGTTGCATGTTACTGCCTCACCTAGATCTAGTGCATATTAATAAGTTAATGTCTTAAGGTACACTAAAAGCGTGTAATAGCTATTCAAGTCCCATTTGTTCTTATGACTTAAAATGGCAGTTAATTCCTGGATTTTTTTATTCAGTTTTATTACAGACATTATAGAGCATTAAGTTCATTTGCACACTTAACGCTTTTGATTGCAAACATTTTCTGGTACTCGTAACATCTATTCATAACCTATTCTCAGAAGGGCAATCTGTCCCTTATCATAGTATGACTATTATGACATGTCATTTGTGCTGCCAGTTTGCCTCTATTTTCCCTGATAAATTACCAGCTTTATGATAGATTAAGTTGAAACAGAGAAGAGTCTTATTTCCACGTAACCTTTTTTCTGCAACCTCTGTTGCCAGTTTGTGCCCTACTGCAAACGACTTTCCCCTTCAGCCCAAAGGGTATGTGTCAAGCATAAGTAAAACTCTAGATTCGGGCATCATTTTTTGCCATATCAGAATGCATTTTAAGAGTTGCTGAAAATCTGATAAGCCCTGCCACCAAAATCCGCAGAAGGTTTCATCCTCCTGGCTGAAATGAATTTGAGAAGAAAGACCGTGCCCAAAAGCCACGAACAGCAGCAAAAGAAGCTTTAGAAACTCTCTTGTGCCACTGGAATGTATCTTTAATTTTGACTTCGGGAGGCAGCTTCTTGATCTGAAATAGCCTTATTTTCTGCCTTGCCCTTATAGTTCTCAGTCTGTCTGGTAAAACGACAATTAATTTCAATTACTCTGTGGGCTCTTGTACACTAGCCGCTGAATCTAGGCCTCAGTTTGTTCAATGTATGTACTAAAGAGCTGGTAAGCAGCAATATCTCACTCCAGGCTAGAATTGCATCTGTGGCAGAGCAGTGAAAAATCGCTGTGTCCAAAAAGACAGTGTGTGAGACCAGTTCCTCTGGGACACCCAGTTCAGCTTCAGACTGGAGATTTATGAAATGAAATGCATTAGACATTCCTGCCAGTGTCTTGTAAATCTTATAAAATGTATTTGAGTCAGAAAACATTTATCTTCCATAAAACTTGTCAAGAGAATTGCTTTTTGTCTAAACTTCAGCATTGCCTAAGGATAGAAACACTTAATATTTATAGCTCTGTCTTCTCTCTGTCTCTCACACATATGCCTGTATTGTAGAAACGTATATAGAATGGTTTGAAGTTTTTTTCAGATTTTTGTTTTAACTGATAAGTACAGAAGAGTGTACTGTGGACCTGAAAATATGCTGATAAAAATGTAACTCTTTATTCCAAAATCAAAAAGCCTGGGATGACAGATGAGAAGCGTGCGGTTTTTTCCCACTAGATTTTACAGGAGGGATTTCACTTTTTTCTTTTTTGATTTTGTCTGTACCATGAGTCACTCACATGCTTAAATTCTGACTTTTCATTAAAATATTTTCTCACTAGAAACATTGTAAGCTATAATGGTGTAACTTTTTTGCTGTTTTGATCAGTAAAGATGATGCAACAGAAATTGCAAGTGCTTGTACTAGTCAGCTATGAATTATTCAAATCTATGTTAAGATATATTTATCTTCTTAAAACAAGTATTTGCTTAGCTGTAGCTTTGTTCTCTAATTGTGTTGCAAAACGTGAAGCTGATTTAAAATGGACTGTTTGAAACAATAGTGTGCTTTTTGGTAAATAATGCTAAAAAATTTTGTGGCATAGACCACCTGACCATGTGGGGTTTTTGCTAATGACCCAGAGGAATTTATACACAATGGAAATATCCAGTGACCTTGATTTGTCTTTCTTAAGTATACTGCAGTACTGCCTGTATTTCATAAGTGCTTTGCTTAGACAGCTGACTTAGTCAAAATGCTGTGGAAAAGGCTGATTTTAATCAAGAAGAACACAAAACACCAGGAAAAATGAGGGGCTTAAAATAGAAAGTAGTATTATCAAGAAAGTGGAAGATTCAGAAAAATTACAATGAGATGAGAAGCCGCCTATTTCTAGATCACTAGTTCAAATAAAGATCCTCTGTGGTAATTTGTAATCTTGTTGCCATCCGATACCTGCTTGGTAACCTAAATTGATATCTGCTGCCCTATGTGCATGCCCGTAAGGATGCATCTGTAACCTACATACATCCTTCACAGAACAGGGAAGCACCAAATGGTCCTGGATGCTGAACTACTTTTTGCTCCCTTCATTTGTGCTTCCAGAAGGGACTTAGTGAACTTGTACTTACTCGCTGTGTATGTATTGTTTTAAAATTAACTGAATGATCCAGTGGTTGTGTTCACCATTGGAAGTTTTTTATTTCTCTTTTTTTTTAGCAATGATAACAGAATTTCACAGCATTTTAGGTTCTCTTGGAAATTTAATTCCAGGTGTTTGAATTTCCTACCTTTCCTCTTAAAAAGAGTTACACAAAAAATACGTTACAGAGAAAACAGATTTTTAATATGAAATTCATAAAATTAAAATTATTAAAGCATATCAGTAAATTAAGTTAGTTGAAATTTTTTAAAGACTGTAATGCATTTATGTGTCGTTAGAAGAATTCATCTGATGAATTTTAAAACTACTTCTGGGTTAAAATTTTTTGGGTCAAACTTATTGAAGTCTAATAAAAAAATTCACAAGCCAGTTCTTCATGAATCTCTCTTACTTTGTGGTACAAAACATGGACTATCACTAAGAAAATGGAGTTCCTCTCTTTAAGGCATCCAGTAAAGCTATGCATCTCATTGTCTGCAATAGTAAATGTTGCAATTAACAAAATGATTTCTTTGAAGCCGAAGATAGTAACAGATGGTATGGTTTGCTCACAGGATCTGAAGCCTTTTCTTCTCCTTAATCCCTAAGCACATTGTGGACTAGCATTATATACCCAGAAGTACATTTTAAAAAGGCTTTCTGGGATGTTATCTGGCAGCCATTTAAGAGTCCATGTTAACTTTAGGGTTAGAAGAAAGAAATGTTTCAAGTTGACTCAGTAGAAAATCATTTAAAGAGAAGAATACAACATTTTTTCAAGATGCAGAATGCCTCTGATATTCTGAGCAGGCTAAAATATTCAAGGGAATTGAGGCTACTCAGCACTCGGTAAAGTCAGACCCAAATTTGTGTGCCGCAAGTGCAACCTGGCCAGTGCATCTGGTTTCACACCTATGTTCTTCTGGAAAGTAAAATGGAAGTTTGACATAAAGAGGGTGTCCAACAGGCAAATGTTCCCCACCTTGCATACAGCTGTTGCCTCAGCTGGGACTTAAGAGAGAGGGCAGTTTCTGCTGACTCACAAATAAACCTGAGCAACCATCAGTTTTGCCTGCCAGTCTCCCATTCTCATTTCACATTGGAAAAGCAACATGAGCTATTAGATAAAAATGGGCTGGGAAACCTGGTTCTGTTCCTGACTTTTCCTTTCACCTTTTGTTTGACTTTGATCTTCACCTCCTCGTGTTCCTGTTTCCCTACTTGTATTGGTATGTTCCTTGGTAAAGGGCTTTGAAATCAACACATAAACAGAGCTAGACAGTAGCAGTACTGACCACAGGTCTTAACCTAGCAAGCTGCAGGAAATGATCAATCACACTTTACGTGACAAAAGAAATATGATGTTAGCTCCAATTCAGATTGATCTCCAGCACCTGGCTGGAGTGAGGAGCCGGGGCGGGAGAAGGGACATCGTCACCGCAGCCCCCACAACATATAACTGTGCCATTAGCAAACAAACCTCCCAGGTTTTAGCTCCCTCCCTTGTCACTCTCACCAGCTCCCAAAGTCTCTTTTCTCCAAGCCCAGCTTGACATGCTAGGTCCCCTGCGCTTCAGAGTTGTGCCCTTGTGTTCCCCTCAAGTCAGTCAACATCTTCTTGCCCAAGGAGTGCAAGTCATGGTTTCCCTCTGCCTTTCTACAATCCTCCTCTACAATCTATACCTTTCCTTCCTCCCACTCTCTTACTCCACCTTTTGCATTCAGGTGAGACATTTTCTCCTTACTGCCTGCACGCCAGTGGAGAGGTCACACGGGCACCAGGCTGAAGACGTGCTTATCATCACTCTGAGTAGCTGGTGAAATTCTCACTAAGCCTTGAGACTGCGCTTGCCACAGATCTGTAATTCTCAGTCCTGGCTGCCAGTATTTCTGCCTGCATGCTGTCCTTCCTCTCCCTAACAACTGTTGTAGCTTAAATCTAATGTGTACTCCGTTTAAACCCATTAGAAGTCTTGCTGGTCATGAAGATCTTTCTGTCCTCGTTTCTTCTCAAAAAAGAATGAAAGACCACGACTTTCCTAAATACAGTGAGAGAAGCAACTCAGTCTTCCATTGAGCTGTTTCCTTTAGTTTATTTATTTGTTTTTCTTTCCCAACAGCTCTGGTTTACACACAGGTGACACTGTTACAAAAACAGGACCTGGGGGCCTTCCAGACATGAGACAAGTGCCAACTGTTGTGATCGAATGCGATGACAATAAAGAAAATGTGCCTCATGAAACCGACTATGAAGATTCTTCCTGCCTCTACACAAGACAGGAAGAAGAGGAAGAGGAAGATGAAGATGAGGATAACTCATTATTTACAAGTAAGACTCGTTTCATTTTTCCTTTCTCATTTATTTAATTTTTACTCTGAACTCTCAATACACAAGGGAAGCACAAGGCCCTTGAATTTTCATTCTTGACTGTGGCTTTTGCATCTCTCAGGGTTTGACTACATGGGGATGCTTGGGAAATTAATCCAAAATAACAAGTAGTATGAATTTATAGTGATTTCCCTAATCCACATGAATCCCTGTCTGGGTAGCTCTCAGACAGAATTCAAATGACTGTTTTTGGCTTATATTAGTTCACTTCCAAATTGACTTTTGGATTCACGTTCCCAAGTGTCCATGGTGTAGAGAAGCCCTGCCTTTGGCTTAAGTCAAGACCAGCTCAATAGAGTTACTTCAGGAGGATGAAATAAGTGCCACCGATAGAGAATCAGAGCTTTTATATACAGTAATTATTAAATCATGTCAGGATCGTAAGTCTGCACATACTTTGAACGGGGTCACGATCAGAGAATTGGGCTCAGATAAGAAGAGAAGAGGTTAATTGATAGCCATATCGCAATTACAGTCTGGAAAGGGACCTGTGACCCCTTCCTGACTTCTCTGAGAAAACCCATCTCCTGCCTCGGTGTGGCATCATAGGACTCTGCCATGAAGACAAGATCCAGTACTTTGCGTATGACAACTGCTTGTCATCCTGCAGGTCGAGCTGAAGTTTCAGGGCCTTGGATTTCTTTTCTTCTGAAAACTGGGAGCAGTACAATCAAGCAACACCCTTTTTAAAACACACACAAAGAACATTCTAAAATAGGCATATTTCATCTCCTCAGAATCCTCCCTTACCCTGCAAGTGAAATTAAGCAATCTTTGCTCTTAAACTAAGAAACAGAGCAGAACTACACTATCTCATACTCTCCTGCCAAAGCCCAAAACCTCCCATGGGTTTGTGTCTCTCTGTCTGCTTGTGTCTGTCTTCCCTGCTCAAACTGCTTTGGATGTAAGCCTAGGAAAGCAAGCTTGAGCCATGAAAGGCCACTGGTTTTCACAGTGTCTTTGTCACTGTCACTGCCTGAGAAGCAGCATCAGTTAATGTACATAGAGATCTGTGCTGCTTCTGATTGACTTTTGATTCCTTCTAGTGTCAGCTTGGATGTCTTGATATTACATTTCAAGAGAGAGAGATACCTCTCTCTTTCCACATGCTGTAGCTCTGCTGCCCACCCAGTTTCTGAGGTTGAATTATTCATTCCGTTACGTGGTTCAGAAACACTGTGCTAGAGAAAGCTACATATGCTACTAGCAATTCTGAAACAAGCCCTTCTTCTCCACTCCCCTCTATGGAGCAATAGTTTAATTTCTTTTTCCTGTATACCTACCAAATTCAGCTTTTCCTTATGATGATACGAATTGAGGTTAATTGAGCACATGAAGTTAATTGATGCCCCTTTTCCCACAGTCCATACCAATGTAAATGAGAGCCTAGTATCATCCCTTGGCTAGTTCTTCTTTGCCTGCTGCATGCTGTAATGAAATGATGACACCTCCTTTGGCAGAGCCTCTCCTCTCTCCCACAGGCTCCCTGGCAATGAAAGTCTGCAGGAAGGACTCTTTAGCTATCAAACTAAGCAACAGGCCTTCCAAGCGAGAGCTGGAGGAAAAGAACATCCTCCCCATGCAGACTGATGAAGAGAGGCTCGAACTTAGGCAGCAGATTGGGACAAAGTTAACAAGGTAGGAGACGAACATTTTTCTAACTCTTGCTTTTGGAAATATGTGGTGGGATGCATATTTTATCCTTAGTCTGTAAACATTTGAAATCTGTTTGTTCACAATGTTCAAGAGGAAAAGCCAGGGGGGCGGGTAAGACTCTAGACATTCTTTCTGCTCTAATATAACTTCCCATACAATGCCCCATTTCATTTTCCTGGCATATCCTATGGGATCTTTGGTTGTGTTAAGTATCAGCATGAACTGTGTGGATTTGGTTGTTTTCAGTGCACCAATGGGAAATGTTCAGCTTTGATGACATTTTGGACTGTAGCTGCGGGTGCCATTTGATAGGCTATTAGTTTAGCCAAAGGGCAGAGGTATAACTTTCGCTTCTGACTGCAGCTCCTGTGAGTAGCTGGGTCTTTTCCTGATCCAAAATACTTACGTCCTTCAGTACCTGCTTTTTTTGGGTCAGGTTGGACAGATTTACCCTGTCTAGACTCTTCCTTCTTCATAACAGTGTTACTCACCAGCTGTTCTGGTTTTCTGTATTGCATGGGATATAGAGGGGTGGCCATTAAATGTGGAAGATTTCTGTCAAGAATTAGTAAACTGAGGTCAGGTAGAAATATCTAAGAACCTCCTATGCTCCAGCCATGGTTTCTGTAATCAATTTAATACTGTTACATTATCAACTTGGTGGTACGCAGAGCTGGTGAATGCTGTTAGTTGCCCTCCAGTGTGACTCTGAGAAAACCACAAGGAGAAGACCAGCCAGTTTTTGGGAATCTTCTTGTGAGTTTTCTTTTTTTTTTCCTTTTTTTTTTTGGTGGGGGGGATGAGGGGGGAACATCACTACCATACCGAAGAATAGGAGCTCCTGGTAAATACCTCTTTCAGCATTTTATCTATGTTTTTTTCCATGGCCTGTTTATCGCTTCTTTGGAATAAACTAACCACATCTTTCCAGTCTGTCTTTGAAAGTCTTTGTGCTGGGTCATGCTTAGCCTACTCCAACACCTGTCTAATTCTTCAGTATGAAGGGTCTCAGCAGTGATACCCAAACTATGCAAGATGGCACTGCACTGTTGCTGGTACTGTGATTTTTTAGTCCAGTCTTTATTCAGCCTAATACCTTGTTAGACTACAGATGCACATGGAGCTCTGGGTCCCAAAGAGCAGCACATGGTAGCAAGGTCCCAGTGCTTATATGTTTGATTTTGAACTGTTTTGAAGCATGTGAAGAGTTGAAATTTTTGGTTCTTAGTATATTTTACTGTGCACTGCTTGACCTTGCAATGACATTGAACAGCATTTCCAGTGTGTTGCCCATTTGCCTAAATTACTTCGGTCTCTCAGAAGTTTTACAGCACTGTCTGATGAAGGTAAATAGTGTCATTTGCAAACACTGACTCTGCACAACTCACTGTGCCCCAGGTGTTTTTTATTATAAATATTTTATATCTCACCTCTCCAAAACCTGCTTTTTCCCCATTAAAGAATGTTTCTTCAGCATATCTCTTTTTAACAAGGGAAACTAATTTTGGCAATACCCAGAACCCTTTCTGTGTTAGCGCCATATTCTCACAATGATATTGTTTGTTTCCCCAATTGCCCGTCTGCTCATTCAGTCTGAGGTATAATGCTTGGTCTTATCGTCTAATATAGTTAGGACTTAGGGGCAATCACAAATAGTTCAAATAATTAAAACTGTGTATATACGAGCTCAAAAAGTAGCTGAGCCACTGTTGTTTCATTCCCGTTTTATAGCAGTGTAACATCACTGAAATTGGTAGAATTTCACAAGCCTTATCTGAATAATATAGTTGCCAGTCTGACCTTTTAATTACTGGTATTTACTAGTATCTCATCCTTTTGAGTAGTTAAAAAGAATCAAGAAATATGAGGAGAAAACAACTTTCCTCATTTCTAATATGCAAAAAGCCACAGACATTCCAGCAGCAAAAAGGAAGGTACCTGTCTTACCAGTGCTTTGTATCTAAATGCGATGTATCCATGTGCACAGACTGATGAATATTAGATTGAAATAGAGAGAATATTTCAATTTGGACAGTATTTCTTTACTGTCCAGACTTCATTACTGAATCCATCCTTTGCCATTGCTCAGTAATTGTCATACAGTGATGCAAATGCCAAGCAAAATTAAAGTAGTGAAGCATTTATAGTCCTTAGAGAAGATGCTAGATGCAGACTATAATTGCAGCTGGCAATTTTGGATTTCAGAGGGATTTGTACTGTTTCACCAATGGTCCCCTATCGTTTAAAATAGCCAGCCAATGAAATCACATATGCTACTTAGGGAAGTAAAAAATGCAGAATAAAAACTTCAGCAAATAGTTATTGTCTGTAATGGATCAATTAATTTTCACCAAGAGGCTGATTAGGATACTTCAGCATTTACGCATAATCCTCACAGTATTTAGTTTGGAAGAGCTCATCGGCTGCCACATTTGGCAGATCAGAGTTTAGTACTATAAAGAGAACGTCATTTTTAAAGACGCTTATAGCCAGGCATATTGAGAGATTGACCATTGACATATTGTGTGGGACCAAAATCATCCCAGGTGTAGTTCCTCCAGCCTTATTAGTGTTGCACCAGGAATCAGTTTGGCTCAGAACTGTTTGTTCAGATCCTGTTTAAATGTAGCTTGGAACCTCTGAACCTCCAGTTAGTCCCAGAAAATTGTTATGACTTTATTATTGCATCCACCAACTGGAAGAGAGACTCCAGAGCAGACTTCACCGTGTTGCCTGTTTCCCATGCCGTGAGAATAGTGCCTTGACTTACACCAGACCAGTTGTAAGGGTAAGGCTGCAGAGACTGTATCTTATAGCACTACACACCTGAATATTAGCTCAGCCGTGAGACAAATTAACACCTTTGTGCATATCATAGAAACACTTCACATGAATGTAGTGCTTCACTGGTGTGTATCCTGTATCATGCCTCAGCACATGTAGATCCAAGCAAAAATGGAGCATTTTGCCCAAGATGGCAAAATATATCCTAGCAAAGGCAGGAGATCCCACATCACATGAATTCCAGCCACATGAATAGGCCACTGCACCTATTTCTAGGCAGTCTTTACACAGAAATTGCAGCAACCAATTAGAAGACCTTCTCCTCTAACCAAACCAGAATGGACTACTCCAAAATGTGATACCTACTATGAGGCAAGGAGCAAAAATAGTGAATTAAGATGCAGAACTTCCAGCTCATAACCACATGTGACTCGGGGATAGGAAATGGATGCTGGAGGCCAAGTTCTTGGCTGCTTGCAGCTCCATTACCTTCTACTCTGAAATGCAGACCTTCTGCGCTAAGTAAATCTTTAAGTGGGTATGGTTTTCTTTTTTTTTTTTTTGCCTGCTCAGCTTCTCCCAAACTCCTCCTCCATTTTATCCCCTGGTGCCTGCACAGCTGCTCAAGAAGTGTGTATAAGTGACCATAAGACAGAAAGGAGAAAACAGGAGGGAAAACAGGACTCTGAAAGTTAGCAGGCAGAGGGAAAAGACAGACTTCTGCCTTCTGCCTGTCTCTCTGGCTGTGTTGGACCTGCTGGGAAGCAGTGGTCCCTGACTATTCAGGTTAGAGCGGGGGGCGGGAGGACCTGGATTTAGCTTTCAGTGACTATCAGGGTGAGAGGTGTGGGGCGTATCTGGGCTATGACTGTGAAGCAAGGACTCAGACAGGCTCTGGATCTGAGCTTGGAGGTTCTCCCAGGGGCAATGATAAAGGCATGGCCTGTCAGGAGCCCCTGGTGAGGAGGAGGGCCAGCATGATGGGTGATGCATGGTAGACCACTGTCCCCTGGTACTGGTGCTTCAGTACCAGTCCTTGCACTTCTGTTTCACCAAGGAATCATAATGGTGGTCATAAGAGACCACACAGACTTCCCCAATCAACATACTATTTAGTAAGCACAAGAGCCCTTTAGAGAAAATGTATCTATATATTTCTGTATAGCTATACACTACGCCAGACTTTGCTGAGGACTTTGCACTCCCTTGAACTGGGAAGACCTGGTTTCTTTGTGTGTCTTTCACAAAGTCTCTCCCATACCTTGAGACAACGCGTGTCTTTAGACTATGGCTGATCTGCCACGCATCCTACAACAGAGGCTTTCTAAAGCACTCAAGTCTTTTTTGAGTCTCTTAACCCCCCAACTCTAGTGAAGGTGCTCTTTAGCAATTAGATACAGGAGTATTAAAGCTGAGATTTTGGTCCACTGCTTTTCAAGAATGCATGGCAGTGTCCTTATCTGTTCTCCCTGAATTGCTTCCATCCTGGCTTTCCCACCTGCTGGAATAGGATGATCTAATCATACAAAAAATCTGGTAATCCAGTATTATTATCATCACGTTGCTAATAATCAATGTTAAGGGTACTTCTTGGTATTCACAGTATTATTACTGGTCAGCATCATGTCTGTCTCATCAGCACACTTCTACCCACCTCAGGGCAGAGGGCAGGCTAGCTGCAGATCACAAGGCAAGGGAGATACATAAAGGCTGTCCACAGGCAAGCAGTGCGTGTCAGGGGACTGCTACCCATCACTGGCAGGTGCCTCAGGCAACCCAGTAAGATTTTGCAGCCCAGTAAGATTTTGTGCTGTGCTGCTGCCAAAAGCTGTCTGTTGTAGGAGTCAAGTTTAACCCAAGACCATGCCTGGTGTGAAAGCGAAGAGAGATGAGGACAGGGAGAAGCCCTCTGCACATTAGCTAAATAATTAAATAGAAAATAATTAAATTAGAAACAAATAAAGAAGAAAGTAACTTCTTGCAGTGTCCACACACTACCTTTTGCCTCTCTTGTGACTTTGAGTGATGGACATCCCATTGCTTGACTGAATCCTGCGAGTGTGTCACTGTATATGTTCCGCTGGCTTTAAAGCAGTGAATCAATGGCAAGCGCCTCTGTCAGATATACAGTAGTGCTCTGCATTGTTTTTTGTATAGCCCTAGATTTATTCACTACAGTACCTTATGGGGTGCTGTCCTTACACCAGCAAGTGGAAAATCTTGATCTGAAGCAATATAAATAGCGTATTGCAAGTATCATGAGGCAAAGGATAGGAAGTATGAAAATAGATCACAGAGACACTGCCTGTGTGCGTATGGCTGTAAATATGTACGCTTGAGATACGGACATGCAGACCTGCTGGATGTGTTTATAGTCCCATTGATGCTTTGGAAGTAGTACCGAGATGTCTGTGACTGAAAAATGTAGCATGAAAAGTCATAAATCTTTGTTATGGAGCAGCAGGTTTGACAGATGATGGTGACCTACTACCTCGATCAGAAAGGTAATCTACTCTACGCATTCCCTGATCAATACTGCATCTTCCTCAGCCATACTGAAAAATACTGCCTAGAAACAGAAATCTTGTGATGAAATGAACTTGGTGAATTCCCACAAGTATAAAAAATTGCCATTGATTTTTAAAATGTCATGAGGCTGCTGTGAGATTTTTGGACTTGTTCACATCAGCTGCTAGTTGTCGGTGTGTCCCTCTGCATGAGGGAGAGTATTCTGGAGAAAGAGCAATAGAGTACGTTTGTAAACAGAAGGGGAGACCAGAAAGAAGAGTAGAAAAATTGGACCATTGGGAAAAGGATTGCATCTTCGGCATCACCATGAAGGTGACAGAGATATTACCAGTGCTGAGGAAGGGTCGGTCTGTAAGGCTTGCACAGTCGTTAAAATGCACAGCAGTACCTTCGGAGGCCTGAGGGGACTGAATAGTCCGAAGTGATTGTTTTTATTTACTAAAAAATTAGGCTGTGAGGAGATTCAGCTTTTTGAAACAGCTAATTATTTAAACGGTTTTGCAGTCCCACTGAGGGGAGGGTTTGTTCAGCCAGAGGATAGCAGCAAGATGGCCCCCATCAAGCACGGCTGAATCTCCTCATGGCTGTTCCCCATCCAGCGCTGTGGAGACATTTTGTGCCCTCCCCATCTCCAAGTCATTTAGGGATAAAAAGAATGGGCAGACAGCAGGATTAGGCTTTATTCATGGACCTCATTTTGTTGGGTAACGTGAAATAATTTCTTCCTAATTACCTCTGACGTCTGCAATTCTCACACTTATTGTTAGCTTCCACTAATGAGAGAAAAGCAAGTGCCTAAAGCAAGAGCTCATCCCCAACCGCAGCGCACATGTGTGTGTGTGGAGCTTGCCTCTTCACATGTCGGGTGCTGGGGATAAATCACACAGAAAATGGGATTGTGATAAACAAGCTCATCTAAATCCTGGATTAGAGGGGACGGTGCGACAGCGCTAGATGCGTGAATGGGGGTGACCGAAAAAAGCTGCAAAGGGCTGAGCCTGGGTTTTAGCCGCGATGGTACCTAGGGAAAACAGCATTTTTTTCCCTTTCAGTTTAGCTTTGTGAGGAGGCTGTACATTTGTGAAAAACCCCAAGGGAGCTATCTAAATTGCCCTTAGCATCAGGAGGAAGGCAGCAAAAGCAGGTGATTATCTGTGGGCGACAAGCTGAAACCGAGTTATCATTACACATCTGGGTTCAACCTCCAGGAATAAATACTCTGAGCAGAACTGATCTGGGTTCTGTGCGGGCGTACGGATGGGAGATGGGCTCTCAAGGCCCTTGTCAACCCTCTTTTCTGTGATTGATGTCCTAGCGAGCTCTGTTACGCTGAAAGGAAGGGTGGCTTTGTAGTTAAAATGCTCTGGGAAGGCTGCATCTTCCCCAGGCTTTCCAACCTTAGGCAAGCCACTGAAAGAAACACATGCACACATATACGCATATATATATTTAAGGTGTGTTAGGGTGTCCAAATGTACATGTGCCTATGAACTTTGGAAAATTCCATTAGCTGACAAACTCTCATTGACAGCAAAGTTTGTGTGCTTTCAAAAAACCACCCAGATACCAGGATCTCTTTAGACATCTAACTCTGTGTTTCAGTAGGACAAGGGTCCTCATTTCTGAGCATGGTTTGGACTTGTCTCTTTATATTAGGAATTTTCATAGCTAACATCATCATTCATCACAGAAAAAGACAAGTCTAACATCAAGAATGATGCTATTACTATTTTGATATGAGTTTCAACAACTAACAGCATGAATTTGCTTCGTCTGAGTAATTTGCTATGGCAAAAGGTCAATGGAGCAATCAAGGAAAGGGGAGGTGACGGTGGGTAATGTCACCACAAAACGCATCACCTCTACATGCTCCCTCATTTGTGGGATAAACAGTGTCCTTAACCTATGATCTGGATGGGCCCTGGAGTGTGATCTCCCCTCAGGATGAACCCCTGCCACCACCAGTTTCACTCAACGGGGGCCAGCAGATGTTTTGCTGTGTATGAAAGCAAAGCCTTGCAGAGTGGATATAGTCTGTCCTTGGGCAGATGCGTCTCCGTATCAGAAGGTGGGGCTCAGAATGTGCAGAGACAATTTATTTATGTTACTATAAAGGAGGAGGAACGTTGTGCTGAGGAGAGGAATGCTCTTAATGGTAGGCAACAGGCAGCACGAAGCGGCATTTGAGGGCAAGGTCTCCCCAGAGGCACCCATGTGGCCACTCATGAAATGGAAAGTATTTTCTCCGTGTCAAAAGTTCATTTCAATCAGAGATGTCGCCAGCCCAGGAAGGTATTTGTTATTCCTGGGGTCTGTCACTGCTCCCGTTGCCTGCTCTCATGGAAGCAGTGCAAGTCACTCCGCGCTGTCATTGCAACATCTGTTTCTCCCATTCTTTCTCTGCAGAAGCCAAGGCAGAATACATTATGGGGTTACAATTTCCGCTTCGTGCTTCCCATCCTCTTCAGCCCCCTGACACAGTCTGTATTTGAGGTCTAACTCAGGCTGTCAACACAGCCAAGACAAATATATTTAGTCTACCTTAGTTTCCTTTGCAGTTTCAGTGGGGTGTGGTATCCTTCATTTTCTGCCTTGAATTGATTGCAGTGTTGCTTTTAGTTGTCAAACCACTGTCAGTTTTTACCTCAGAAGAAGCCACGTTTCTCTGCTGGGCAAAATAATTCATGGTGAAATAATGCAAGCTTGTGGCAGTAATGAAATAACATACGTCAGTAATAGAAATAGTCTTTTATTTCTCCAGTAAACAAGAGGCCGCATGGAGTCCATGCAGTGCTCTCTTTTGAGTAAAAGAATGACAAATATTAATAAAAACAGGTGAAACAAACACAAGCAAGGAAGTAGCTGATGCAAAATATTATATTCTGGCTTTAAAAGAAGAAAACAAAGGTGGTTGGTTTGTTTGTTTTTCTTTTGCTGGTTAATGCTGACAAATTCAGGGCAGCTCCATTAAGAACTAGCTTATAAATTTCCACCTTGAAAAAATCTAACCATAAATCTTCATGGTTTGTGTCTGCTGATTGTGGGGAGTTAATCACAAGCACAACAGTTGCTCAGCTTGGATGACCTTGTAATTTCTGTAAAGGAAACAAATCAGATGGCAGTACAAGTAGATAAAAGAAGCAGACTGGCAGGAATAAATTTCACTTTATAGGCTGATGATTGTAAAATGGAGAAATTGCTTTTTGAGCAAAATATTTAACCTCTCTCAGAAGTTACAGTTTGCATTTTTTTTCCCCTTCGGTGTATTATGGCCTATTTGGCAACACATGTGCAGGAGATTAACATAGGTAATCCTTGTAAAGGAGTCAAACAGAGAAAACCAATTTTTTATCCTGACTCCAAACAGCCTTTAAATATGTATGTGCTCATATATGTGCACTGTGACTATTACTGTGAGCACAAGCAGGACTGCTAGAGAAGTAAGTCTAACTTGTGTGCATGGTCATCTATCTATGTCCAGAAACGCAGGAGTTTCATATGCAGGTTGTGGTATGTGAGTAAATAGAAGTGACTTTTTGAAGAATTGGCCCTGTGGTAAATAGGATTTAATGTTTTATATGTTTGTTTTATATAGGATTAAATGTTTTTTGGACAAATGTACCAAGGAAGTGAATATACTTACCATTACACCTGATACAATTATGTAAAGTTGGAATTTTGCATCTTTTCCCTAAGATATAGTGTTAACACGAGGATCAGGTAGAGATGAACAGGGCCTTTTTTTGCATACGTGCAGAAGAGTTACAACTGGTCTTTTAGAGGCAAGCACGGATGAGAATTATGCTCATATTTCAGTGCACTGGGATTTATAAGCACTGCACAGATCATATGTGGGGATTAAACAAAGTCCTTAGCCTCAGACCTGACCATGTAAAATTACCATTTATGTTAATAACATTAGTGGAGTGGAAGTGTTCTCACATGCAGTAGACCACATCAACGTGTCTCTAAGTATGCAGCCTGTAATATTCATTGCTGGAATGATGGGGAAATGCAAGGCATCAGGAGGGGAATACTCACAGCTCACTTGTCTCAGCATCCTCCCTGAAAGTTGCGCACTTGACTGACTCAGATTTGATTCTCCCACCTGCCCATCACCATACCTTGCCTTTCTCTCAGTTCTCTGCACTTGTCACTAGACATGTCATGTTTTAACAATTAGGGCATGTGTTAAAATCTTCAGGAGAGAACAATGCTGCCTCACTATTCAGCATAAAAGTATATCTGAAAGGATGAATTTGACTCAGCAGTATTAAAGATTTAGTGCCATCTTTATTTTCTTTGATGTTTCTTTGATCGATCGTGGCAACTGGGAGAAGTGCCCAAAGACTGGAGGAAAGCAAATGTCACTCCTATATTCAAGAAGGAGGACTAGGAATTATAGGCTGGTAAGCCTCACCTTGATCACTGGAAGGTGATGGAGCAGCTAATCCTGGAAACCATATCCAGGCACGTAAAGGACAAGAAAGTCATCAGGAGTAGTCAACATGGATTCACAAGGGGAAGTCATGTTTGATCAACATGATGAACTTCTACAATGAAATGACTAGCCTGCTAGACAAGGGGGGAGCAGTAGATAGTGTTTATGTAGACTTCAGTAAAGCTTTCAACATTGTCGCCCATAAGATCCTCACAGTGAAGATGTTGAAATATGGGCTGGATGGGCAGATGGATTGAAAACTAACTGAATGGCCGGGCCCAGAGGCTGGTGATCGGTGGCACAAAGTCTAGATGGAGGCCAGTAATTGGCAGTATACCCCAGGGGGGCAGTACTGGGTCCGCTCCTCTTTAACGTCATTCATTAATGATCTGGATGATGGGCAGAGTGTACCCTCAGCAAACTTGCTGATGACCCAAAACTGGGAGGAGTGGTTGATGCACCAGAGGGTCGTGCTGCCATCCAGAAGGACCTTGACAAGCCGGAGAACTGGGCTAACAGGAATCTCATGAAGTTCAACAAAGGCAAGTGCCAAGTCCTGCCTCTGGGGAGGAACAAACCCATGCAGTAGTATATGGTGGGGGCCGATCAGCTGGAGAGCAGCTTGACAGAAAAGGATCTGGGGGTTCTGATGGACATCAAGTTGGACATGAGCCAGCAACAGGAAAAAAGGCAGGGAAAAAAGGGCTAATGGTATCCTGGGCTGCATTAGAAAAAGTATTGCCAGCAGATCAAGGGAGGTGATCCTTCCCCTCTGCTTAGCACTGGTGAGGCCACACCTGGAGTGCTGTGTCCAGTTCTGGGCTCCCCAGTACAAGAGAGATACGAGCATATGGGAGAGAGTCCAACGAAGGGCCACGAAGATGATGAAGGGACTGGAGCATCTCTCCTATGAGGAAAGGCTGAGAGAGCTGGGACTGTTCAGCCTGGAGAAGAAAAGGCTCAGGGGGATCTTATCAATGTGTATAAATAGCTGAAGAGAGGGAGGGTACAAAAGGGACAGAGCCAGGCTTTTCTCAGTGGTGCCCAGTGACAGGACCAGAGGCATGGGGCAGAAACTGAAACACAGGAGGTGCTGTCTGAACACCAGGAAACATTTTTTTCACTGTGAGGGTGACCAAGCACTGGCATAGGTTGCCCAGGGAGGTCGTGGAGTCTCTCTCCTTGGAGATATTCAAAAGCCATTTGGACACAATCCTGGCTCTAAGTGGCCCTGCTTGAGCAGTGGGGGTTGGACCAGATGACTTCCAGAGGTCCCTGGCAACCTCCACCATTCTGTGATAGCACAAGGCATCAAAAGACCTGACAAAGTCTTTGTGTGTTAGCAACATCTTTGCCTTTTGAAGTGCACAACGTTGTTGGCTGATTTTTTGTGTGTGTCTCAGACTTTCCCAAATCCTGACTCCCTGCACTCCCCCCAGTCTAAGGTTACTGTGAATGCGTCTCATAAAGCTATTCTGATGCAATGCTTGACAAATTTCTCCTGCTTTGGGTTGTTGCACAATGGCTGTGCCAGCACAGACAATTTAGCCAGGTCACAAGCTCTGACAAATGCCTGTCTATGACATGTAGACCATAAAAGTCTCTAGCTCACTTCAATTCCAAGAGAGTATGGGGTTAGCCCTTGAGACCAAACTCCTTGTGCTTCTCTCCATGGGAAAAATTACCAGGACTCAATTTCTAAACATCTCACAGGCACGCTGTATTCACATGGAAATCAACTCCAGATGCCCAACTTCCCTCAACAAGCATTTCGCTCAGCCCTGCGCCGCCCCATCCCCTCAGTCCACCTCTGCCATAGCAAAAAAAACCCAGAGTCCCAGTTTCATTTCCAAGAGATTTTCAAATTCCTTGCACCCTTGTATAGCTCTTTTCTCCTTTTCTAGCTATCCGAAGCAGAACCTTAAGATTCGCCTTCCAGATTTTCTCTGGTGATCTGTCTCTGGGTGGATCAGAGACAACAAACAGCAATTTATTGTTCTTTCTCAATTCGGGGAACTGGCAGCTTGCTCCTCTCAGAAACATCCCAGCCAGCCTGCAAGGGTGCTCTCTGGTATCTATACAAACAGCAATGATCTCCAATAGTGCAGAGTACAGCAATGTTCTAATGGCTCTAGTAAGAAATAGGATGGAAGAATGTATTTGATGCACATTTTAGCAAAAACACTGCTCATCAGAGTTTGAAAAGCCGACAGGGTGTAGTAGTTGTAAGACATTTTTTTCCCCCTTCTTCTTTAGCAGGTGGTGTTCATTAGCTGGGCTCAGCAGAGCATCACTGCTGTCAAGCAGGAGCAAAGTTGTTATTAGCACTAGATAATCTCCAGTCATAAGAGTGAGCTTAACACCCAATAAACTATAAGGTACAGATGTAAATTCAGTATGCTTGTAAAGCAAAACACAAGTCCACATGTCTGTGTGGCCATGGGGGCCCGTGGGGGCTGGAACAAGGGGCTGAGAGAGTGTATTCTTTTACTTCGGCTCAATGCTGATGCATGAGAAATTGCACGTTTAAAACTAGTAATGAAGTTGAGCAGAACTGGGAAGCAGGCACTGTATCTGTTTGCCCAGGCCATCCTAGCCAGCATGTTTTAGTACCAATCTGCAGCCTCTCAGCAGTAGGTGCAGTTTCCAGTTTTATGAACACTTTGTGCATCATCAATACATGTTGAGAAGGGATTTTTGTCAGGGTGACTGTGCTGATTCCCTTTGCTACCTCTCTCCAAGCCCCATGCTTCACTGCAGCTGGATATGCAGAAAACAAGTGGATGCCACAAAACCAGGGCACTGAAAGCCCACGACAGAGGTATTTCAGTCCTGGCATCTGAGTGTGCCCTGCGGGGAAATCCAGGGCTCTCCTATGGCATGTCAGCAGCCATGAACAAACATACTTTGCTTGTCTTGCATACAAAATGTTTTAAATATTAACTCTCTTCAGCCTCTCTGCCTGAATGCCAGCTACATAAACTATTCAGACCAGTAAGGAGCTCAGAAAACAGTCACTAATTTAAGGCAGTCTTTCTTTAGAGGACAAACAATTGCAAAGATATGGGTTTTAATAGCACCCTCATTTGAAATGTCACAGGGAAGACACCTACAACACTGTCCCAATGGGGTTTAAGAAGTGAAGTGTCTGAAATGTAAAGGAGAAATGACTCTTCAGGTCAGCTGGGCCAGGAACAGGTTTCTCTCCCATTTTATGTAAAGAAGATGGAAGATGTCATTGGGCATTCCCTCCCCCTCCGTAGTTCAACATCAGCTCTAATTAAGGAAAAAAATAATGAAAAGAATACTGGTCTCCCCCCAGCAGCTAGATTGTGGTAATGAAGCAGGGTTTTAGATTGATAAAGTGTCAGCGGCAGCTGGGGAGTGTGCAGGCAAGAGTACAGGCACCTGGTATTAGTCAGAAAACTAAGAGTGAAGAAACTTCAGTAGGGGTTGAACTGAACCCTGAAACTTCGGGGAGAAAATGTAAAAAGCTGATGTCACACTATGCAGAAGATGAAGAGAAAGGCTGCAGCCTGTTCAGCATAGCACATAGGGTTTGAATGTCCCTCTGGAAGTGTTTTGTTTCATGGGGGGTTTTTTGTTTATTTTGAAGTTAAGAGTATTTGCCTGGAAATAGGATCTTTGTTACTTTGGAGATTATTGATTCATTTGATGTAATAAGCCTCTTTGTAACATTCCATTTGTTTTGCTGTGGAAAAACTTACAAAGCAACAACAGAAAAAAAAGATTATCACT
Source organism: Fulmarus glacialis (assembly GCF_000690835.1). NCBI lineage: Eukaryota > Metazoa > Chordata > Aves > Procellariiformes > Procellariidae > Fulmarus > Fulmarus glacialis. Next base: position 70,971 of record NW_009217294.1, read on the forward strand.
TTATGGTCCAAATTTAGCCTCCGGGTAATTATGTGCATCTCAGTAACTTCAAGAGAAGAAAATGCAGATGGGACAAGAATTCTCCTGAGTAAAAAAAATCTTTTCATGCTTTTAGGCTGCTAGATTTAAACCTAAAGGTGATGATGTAACTGTGAGCAAATCATGTCTAATATCTTGTCAAAATAACAACTGTGCAGTTTCTTAAGGCATGGGTTTTTTTAATTTTAACCAGGTAAATAATTTCTTCTTTTTTTTTTAAACTAGCCATTCTTGGTGTTTTCTGTCTCTGGTACAGCATGTTTTCACTGATGTTCCATGAGATGCTACGATTTTAAAAACAGTATTTATGTACTTTGCTAATGCATAGAGGCAGACCTAGGCTCTGGCAGTGAAGGTGTTAAATACACACCAGCTGGAAGGGGACAGGTTGTGTTCTCGAACGAGGTAGGAATTTATACAATGGGCAAATCTCTGTGTAGGGTGGTGAAACACGGGATTTTCTAGAAAGGTAAGAAATGAATTCGCAAACAGTGATGCAGATAGATACAAACGAATCAACGTTGTAAAATGTATGCAAAGACCCAGTCTGATCAGCAGGTATCACAGATCCAGATGTGACCATTAAATGGCTAGGAATGACCCAGACATCTGCACTGCAGCTGGCAATGCAGCTTCTGGGGAGAGCTCTCCTTGTAACCTGCTTCAGTAGATTTGTGCTTGTAATTACCGTAGCAGTTACTGCAAGAAGAGTTGCATCTACTGGAGTTGGCTGAATAAGGGATTTTTGCATTTGGTACTCAAATGCAACAAAATAATTAACAAGTGGGGTAGGGAAAACAGAATAAAAATAGCAAATTGAGGCATTAATTTTTTATTACAAACTGAAAACTAGCATTTCAGGTCAGAATCAAATATTTTGTCCAATGCATTTTTTTCATTCTTTTTAATTTTATTTTTTTAAGAAAAGTATGTATAGTGAATTGTTTTCTCAGCTGAAACTACTCACTAAGTTTGACCTCACCTCGCAGATAGTTTCTGACCTACTGGAACTCAATTTTTCAGCAATTTTACTGTTTGTCACAATCGTTTCACCCAGCCCTAATTCTTAATCTTCAGCTGAACATTTTAGGCCACAGCCCTTTCCAGTAAGTCACTGCTATTTGTCACCTGCCTTTCATGCAATCTGGGGGTCTGAAGTCCCTCTGGCACAAAATAGTTAATCACTCTTAAAGCTCTCAAATTTGTTCACTTCCAGGAATTTTCCACATCAGTAACAAGACAAAGTGTGGGTACCATGCTATTTCCTATGCATCTTTTCTCCTAGAAACTGAACTATCGTGGTTTTGAATTGCTAACGCTGCCAACTTCTATTATAAAAGCGTTTATTTGGAATTCCTGTATTGTGGTTGTTCCGAGTCACTGGGTATTTTAGCTTTTGATTCATTTCTCAGAAAGTGGGTAAGTTGCTTTTTTTTTTGACATTACCAATGTAAAGTGCCTGTTTGGAGATGAATTTGATTTCTGCAGTATTGTTGGTTTGCCTTTCTTCATGCTGGCACTGGTAAAATGGTCTATAACAAACTAATACAGTCAGGGGATATACATAATTCCTCTCTCTCCGTTCTTTGAGTGGTCTAGCTGCTGCAGTAACAGAGGAGACTTTTTCAAGTTGGCCATGTAAGTGTTGAGCTTGCCGTCAGCAAGCTGGTGAAGCTCCCCACCCAAGTTTCCTTCATTAAAACCAACGGCTTTCTGCATTTTGGACTGAGATTTGCCATGATGGTCACAGATTATTTGGACTGCCAACCAAAATGGGTTTGTTTGTTTACGTGTTTTTAATGTCCCTGGCTTGATATTTTAGGATTACAGTTGTGTTAGTGCATATGTGAGTAAGAACATAGGGTGCTGTAGCTTTTTTAATTAGACAAATTGCATACTGACAGTGCTAGAAGTGTAAGATACCTGCTAATGCACAGGCTATGTACATACAGTCACTGTGGTCCACATATAATCACCATGTCCACAGAGGCCCATCAGGAGGTCTGATCTTCACGCTAGAGAAATATAGGGAAGATGGTTCCTCCATTATGTGCTTCAGCCCTTAACCCTTCCTCGGAGCCAGCAACTGCTTCTCAGCATAGGCAAAATTTAAGTTTGTGGCAGCAGATTTCTCTGAAGAGGATCCTTAGAGGAGAGGGGTGCTGGGAAAGATCAGTGGGGTTTTAGAGGGTTGTAGGAGGTTTGAGGAGTGGAACTGTGCTCCTGTTGTCATCCCTCAGCCTCCCTCCGTGGTTTCTTCCCTGGCCTCACAGACCTTCTTCCCGCTTGAAGTGTTGCTTCCTCTCTCCATCCCGAGGCCACCACACATGCACAGGAATAACTGCTTTATTCCTATATCAAACCATGCTCAACCATGCGAGCTTCCCTGAGCACCAGGAGCTGGGGCAGGGGGACATGCCAAGAGGGAAGGCGGCTCTGCTATTCTGGCTCTGGCTTGGAGATGGCTCTGCTTTTAAGAATGTAACTTTTATGGTAAGAAGCAGACATGTTCTGGAGACTAGCGGGATACCCCAAATTTGTTTAATCCAAGTTGCTAAAAACACCGAGGAGTGGTGTCACAACTCCAGTCACAACTGGCTTGGTTGGGTGACAGAGAGCTGAAGGGGTCTAGTCCCCTGCCTCAGGTCTGTTGTTTGGCAGAACGGTCCATAGGACAGTCCAGGAAGCCCTTCAGCAGCAGAAGATTGGGGACACCTTTGCAAATATATTAACAGTGATCTGGTCTCCTACAGATCTTGCAAATACAAGGTTACACCTCAAAACTGAGTAAGTGCAGAAGATGGCAGAAGAAGCCTCCAAAGACTAGTGTTTGGAGGAAAAGAATACTGAATTTAACCAGAAAAAAAGTAACGTACTATGAGGAGTAAGGTAAATAATGTTTCTAAAGTTTAGCATCTAGATCTTTCCTTCAAAAATGCATCTTTAAAGACTCGTTTGTTCACAGACTCAAAACCACATTACTATAGAGAGAAGAGATTTTAAAACAAACCAGACTCAATAATGCCTATAGATAGCAAGCATATCTGTTCAGCTTAGATTGATTTGCATGGTGCCATTTTATTCAAGTCATTCATGGATTGACCTTGAACTGTGAATTATGATCTCTTTAGCTTTGTAAATCAGCTTTTGGTTCAATATTATTACCTTTGGAGAAGCAACTGACTTCTCACAATGCTGTGCAGACAACAGAAGGACAATCGCTAACATTTTAGAACATTTTTTTCTTTATTACAATGGGTCCTAACATCCATCTGTTTTTTCTGGCATGCTTTGCATTTAGTACATTTTTCCCGCTGGATTTCTAGTACTCAAAAATATCCCATTTTTATTGTTCCAAAAATATATTCTTGAATTAGATACATAGCAAATTCCCTCCTCTAAAAAAGATGGTTCTTTGTTTCCTACTGCGGTTGTTGGATATTTTGTTCTTGGGATTAGGGATAAGAGATCTGAGAATTCATGCTGCAAAGCTCATGTGGTGTAACTATCTTAATTCCAACATGCCCTTTTTTTAAAATCATTTAAACTTGCGTGATCGTATTTTATGCGAACAGCCAGCATTTGGCTAAAAGGTTTGATGTTAATGAAACGGTACAGTAATGAAAGAGAGGAGGCTTTGAGGTGTGAGACATGAGCTTGTGTGATCTTGCAATGTTCCACATATCAGTAGGCGTTTTGCAGTTAGTATTATTCAAAAGGGGGCTGAAATCTGAATTTGTGTGTCTAGCACTACTTGGCTTTATCTTTAGAAAAGAATAAGAAATTAAGTAATTCCTTGGGAAAATGCAGGTGTCTGCATTGTGATACTGTGGTCTAATGAAAGATCGATGACCTTGGTATGTCATTATTCACACTGTTTCTACTCAGAGTCATAGGACTATCTAGTAATTCCTTTATTTCTTTTAACAAAATGCAGAGTTTATGGCCCTAGATGATTCTGCTTTATTTGGGTATTTTAAAGAAATATGTTCTGTATACGATAGGCAAGATTTTAACTTTATGCAGACATAATGAATTGTTGAAATCTAGATTTTTAATATGATTCTCTTTCCCCAGGAGACCTAATCTGGGCAGCCTGTTCTTCCTTGGGGAGCTTGTAACTTTCCCAAGAGTAAATCAAAATCATAATAAATCAATCTCTCAGTCAGCTGAAACAGAAAAGACTGCATTATTTGAGCTATGAGTCAAGAATGGATTCACATGGGCTAAAGAATGAGAAAACAAATTGGTCAGGTTTAGAGTTTTAAACAAAGGCCCAGCTTGGTTATATTTTTCACTATCCACAGATGCTTGAGCAAGCAGAAAATTTGCTGATTAGTTTTCCTAAAAATCCTCACTGCAATCTAGACTAGGTGGAGCTTTAAAATTTATATTGAAGCTGTTTCTCAACACAAAACCAAGTCTGGGATAAGCATAATTCTGGGGGGTGGTAAAAGACTGCTTAGAGCCTGAATTAAACTCTGAATAATTTTAGTTGAAAATCTGATTTTCCTGCAGAGCCCAGCTGGATACATGACTGCAGATGTGTTACGGGAACTGTTATTTGGTTGGTTCACGTGCCAGACTGTTCTGTATTTCTTGCGGTGCACTAGGAAGAACTGCTGAGCAAAAGCATTTCCTCTCTCCTCCAGGACATGGGACTGTTGTAGCAGTCCAGTCCAGGGAACAAACTGGGATGCTGAGGCAGCAGAAGTACCTTGCCAGTAAGGCACCATCAGAAAGTACTTAGATCTTCAACTGATACTTACCAGTTTTTAAATTTTCACCAAAAGGAAGCACTTCCTATCAAAACTGTAACTAGTTCTCATCTAAACTCTGTCTCAGAGGTGTGTCACCCATTTTCCCAGGGACAAACGGGTCTCTGCCCACTTTGGTCTGCTCTAGTCATTTCCACAGGCTTCTTTATAGCTGCAGAAGCACCACCATCTCTCAGGGGCTGAATGTTTAAAATCAACAGGGAAGTGGAGAGCAGTCATTACAGGATAACTGAATCGTGGCAAACACTCCTTGTGGTTTTATTGCCTTAATTTCTCAGGTAAAGGTGTCATAAGGCGTATTATCATGACTGATACCAGGAGACTTGTCACACAGGAAAGAGAGTTTAAAGGAAGAGATAATGTATCCTGCAAATTAGCCAACATCTTAATGGAGTCTAGTACAGGAAGTTTAATGGTGTAAAACTCTTGTATTTGGTTCTTTGGGTAGAGATTTTCTATTCAATATGCCTTCGGTTTATTCACTCATTGATAAAACTGTATTTAATCCCATTTTATAAATCCTGTTAGGAGAAGGATAATTCTCTGTAAACTCTAAAGTCTGGCTGGCAGTATCTGGGCTGATACTTCAGAGAAAGTGAACCTCCAGGCTTACAAATATTTTTTGCTCATTGTGCGGTGACGTAAGGGAAGGAGGTAGTTCATTCCTGCCCTCTGCTAACAGTTAACTGGCAGAAGCAAATACAAGATTTTCTTCTCCTCTCTTTTTCTCTTCCAATTTTCTGTACTTGGCACAGGAGTGGAAAGAGCCCCTGCTAGCCTATACTTCATCAATATTGCTTTGCTATCAGCCTTATTATTGGGAAAGGCAAGCTAAATTAAGCAACAGTAAGACTCTTTACTCCCATTGAATTTTCCTCATGTCGAATTATATAGCTGATGTAAATCAGCGCAGTTTTACTGGCTTCAGTCGTGCTCATTTATGCCAACTAAAGAGCAATGTGACAAGTAGTTCTTTGTAGCAGCTGGCTTCTCACGTGCCCAGCTCAGATTTACTCCTCTCCTAGAGCAATCTCTGGGGTGGTATGAACCCAGTTGCAACTGAGTAAAAAGATTTGCATGCACAGAATAAATTCAGGAGTTGCTTCAGAGGTTATGTCCCACTGTGCTCAGAAGTTTTTTTACATCAGGGTGACCTATGTCATCAGGAAGAGCTGCGTGAGCGTGGCTGGGCTCTGAGATGTTTTGGTGATGTTCTGGACATCTCACCATACTGCTGCGTGCCCTGTTGTGACCACCCGTGACCTGTTTGCCCATCAGTCCTGCTCTTGGGTCACGCACACCAGATGTCACCATTCAAGCACTGGAGAGCTGCTGGGTTCTGCCTCTTGTATCTGGAGTTAACAAGCCTGGCAAGTATACGGGGCATCATTTTCCAGCAAGCTCTGTACTATATCCAGCCATTATACTTACAGATGACCCAATACTAATCTCTTAGATTTTCTTGCCCTCTAGGCAGAGGCAAAGATGAATTTCCAATACCCAGAAAACACACATCCAGCACTGTCCTGTTCACGCAACAACGAGCTGGATGGCATTGACCAGCTCTTTCTCAGAGCTCATCCACAACAAAACAAGAAACTAAGGTGAGAAAGCCCATGACTCCTAGTAGGGGACAGCCAAGGCAGCCAGGAGCACCTTGCTTCAAAGGTGCTACCAGACACAAGGGCTGCAAGAATCTGACCCTCAGCCCCACAGCTAGTTGGCTGCTGTTCTGAGAGCCCTCTGGGTATGGCAGAGCAGGGTTAAGCATCACTGTATGGGCTCTTAATTTGTGTTTTGTATTGCCTGGGGAGGTGTACAGCCAGTTTTTCCTTTTATTGCTCCTGCAGGACACTGCCACATTGAGCAGAAATTGCCCATTCTGAGTTCTCAGTTTGCTGGGCAGGCTCCAAACAGTAGCATCCATCAGTGAAAATGCTGCCTTTCTTTCCTCTGGCTCCCTGAAGAGCTTACACCCCAACCAGCCAATGCTTTGAGTGTACAGTACAGCAATTGATTTTGCACAATTGTCCCTCCTGCCCCAAAACTCCTACTCATCCACCATGACGTGCCCAGCCCAGCTCAGCGCAAATTCAAAAAAAAAAAAAAAAAACCCAAACCAAAAAACCCCGCACCACACAATGTCCTTATGGAGAGCTGCTCAGCTCTTGTTGTATAGTTCTAGCACAAGGAGTATGGTACATTTTGATCATGCAGGGAATTAATTCGGAAAACTGGTTTGCTGTCAGGTTTATCTTTGTAAATCTGAGCAAACTGTTTTATTTTTCACTAACAATCTCATTTGGATACTATTTTTTCAGTGAAATCCTAGCAGAGCTTTCTTCACGTCACCATAAATCTTAGGAAGATTTTCTTTGTAGTAAAATCTTTGTCAGTGTATTTGCAAAACCACTATTAACAATACTGCAAAAACATATGAAGTATAAAACAGGCAACACGTTGCAAAGCACAAATTACAAAAAAACCAAACTTTCCCATCTCCTTAAATGCCTGAAGCTTATGGCAAAACTGCATGGATGGCACAGTGAAGGTCAAGCATGTTCACACAAGAGATTTTAGATATAGAAAGTGCTGTTAAAGCTTGTTACTTTTTAAGGCCTGTCTTGCCTTTTCCTTGGTTAGACACCTGTGTTCTTACAGCTCCATGAAACAGCCGGAGTTACCGTTCTGATCAACAGCAGCACCGCACATCCCACTCAATTCTTACCGTTTTCACAAGCTGTTGCACCAGGCTCCTTCCTCACCTCCGTTTTCTCCTGTTTATTCTGATTATACTGCTAATGAGACACTTGTTTCCTGACCTCTGGCCTCTTGACAGCCTCATGCAGCCCCTGTGATGTTAAATGAAATAAGGCACAGCAGCAATCCAGCAATGAAACCACTGAAATCAATCTCTGCAATCTAGGTGGGCTTCATTAATATTTTTTTATTCTGGGCAGCACAGGAGAGAAGGTAGAAGAGAGGAGGTATCACGCCTGGTGTTTGCCAAGATCGGAGTGGCACACTGGAGGTGGTATACTGAAATTTGGTGTGAAAAAAACGGTATCTTTGCAGCCATGATAACAAAGCAATAGCTGCTTACTTTTCTTGATTTACAGGATCAGTAACGAGTATCAAGATTTTTAAAAATGGTAACATTAACATCTGGCTCAACATCTGGCAAACCTAGAAGCTAAGAGGCAAGAAGAAAGAACTAAGATGAAGCTGTTCTGAGTTGCTGGTGGAGTTGTTTGTAAAGCCCAAAGATAGTTTGGGGGCAGAAGTCACTGTAGCAGCAAGAGAAGAAATGAAATGAAAAGAGCAAGAGACCAAGAAAAGAGATAATTGTGAGAGCTTGGAAGGGAAGGGCTGGGGAAGGGGCTGCGTTTGTTTGAGGAGCTCATCAAGGAGGGATTCACAATGAGGGAGCAGGAGCAGGCTCAGTCAGTCCAAAAGGATGATGGAAATGGGCATGTAACAGCAGTTCATGGAGGTGAAAGCAGACACTAGTACTGTGAGGTGAGGAACCTCCACAGCTTCTGTTCATTGCCTTCTTCATCCTCCAGCTGTGCCTCACTGCTTGCACTGTAAGGACTAGTCATGATTTTGTTCCACTACAAGGGTACCTTATCTTTCCTACTGCCTAAGTCTTGCTATTAAAAATTCTTGGGTTTGTAAGAGTCCAGAAGCGATCGACAACCCATGAATGCAGATAGCTTTAGATCTCCAGACTGAATCTATCAAAAGTGTCATGGCTTTTTCTGAAGCACTTGAAAATGGTGGTTATCATTTGGGCAGGAGCACTCTGCAGCCTGAAAAGGGTGGATAATGGGATCTATAAAATAATTTGACTCTCGATGGGGAACACAGGTATTCTTGGCTGGCTTTCCCTAGGGGCCCTGCCAGACAGTGTGGGGAAAAATCCCGCAGTCTGTAGGTCTCTGAACAGCACAGGAGTAGAGGGTGCGTATAATACCAAGTGCATACTTGGAAGAGATCTCTGTCCTCTTGTGTGGAAGCAATGACACAGTGAAGTGAGAGTTTTGTTTAAATGCATCTACTTCATGGCAGGTACCCCAGTAAACACATGGAAAAAACTTGGTCGTTTTGTAAATCACCTATGTAGACAGATAAAACTTCTGCCTTTTGTTAGAAACACTCCAGTGTGAACTGGTCTTGACAGAACTGTTAGCTGAATCCTTCAATCCCTGTTTTCTTGGAAAGGGAAGGACCTTTTTGGGAGCATTCTCTTCAGACTAATTTCTCCTTCTACTTGTGTGATGTTTGGTTCTATAGAAGCAGCCGCACACTGGATGGCTGGAGTCCGTCCTTAACATCTCTCTGATGCACCCTCTTAAAAAGCATCACGGTGCCGTGGATTAAAAACATTGTATAACTCAATTCCTGCAGACACACATGGTGGGGCTAAGAGTGGCAACTTTTTCTCTTTGATTCTCATGCGCTGCTAAAAATAAAGTAGTTTTAATTGCTTCATAGTCCTAAGGTGAAGTCTCCCATTAGCAACAGCTCCAGTATCTTAAAGATGGTAATAGCAAGCACTTGAATAGCACTTTCTGTCTTCAAAGTACTTTGCAGACATTCTTTACTTCTGAATTAAGGATGAGTTTCTGTCCCTTTCAACACTTTTCCAATGAGATAAATGTTCAATCTGCCGTGGGAAAGAGACAAAGCTAATGACTCCAAATTCTCCACTGGAATAGGGCCATGTTCTGCTGTTTTGTTTTAGTGGTGTAAAGTGGCCCCGAAGGACGTATGGCTGGTATCACCTCTGCTGGTGGAAATCTTCAGTCTCTATGAAGTCAGATGCCTGTAGCGCTTCTGCCTTCATACAGCTAGTGTAGGGGGTGGGCTCCTACCCACCCCATGTGCTTCAGCCCTGTGCACCATGCACGATGTGAGGGGCAGGGGTATTGAACTGGCGCACAGGTGAGCTCCTGGCTCTGGAGAAGGCTGGGGATGCGTGCGCATCTCTGGGCAGCGGCTCAGCCCCTGTGTGTGAGGGGCCGTTGTCAGATATCCCTCATCCAGCCTTGCAGAGGCAGCCCTGTGTCAGTGAGCTTCTGTGCCCCGGATCGAGGGAAGCATCCATCTCAGAAGATGAAGCCATGCCGCCAGCGTTCATATCATGCTTCCTATCAGTACCCGGTACCTCACAGGGGAACTGATGAGCCAACTGGCAGAGACTGAGGCCCCCAAGTTGGGAACGTCTCCAAATGACCATGTCTGAAGGAAGAGGAGGCTCTGTCCTGTCACTGGCATTGTTGACAAAACTCCCATTGACTCGGAGGAGAGTATGAGGAGGCCCAACAGTGTTGACTTCTGATGTCATCTCCCTGGTTTACTTTGTTTTGCAAAGACCCCTTTGTGCTTCTCTCTCTTGCTTTGTATTCTAAATATTCAGAGCATTTCTGTGCTCAGGGTCCCCATTTGTAATTAGATTGTGTTTGTTGTGACCCTATCACGTACAGGTTGACTAGCAAGTCACACTGATCCTTCAATATGAGATTTAATAAAAGCCACGAGAGGAGGAGGAGGAGGGATGCTATTGTTCTGCCCTCGGCGCTGCCAAACCATCCCTTGTTTTTTCTGTGGACTGTCTGTGTGTTCAAACACTGTTTGAACAAACGGGGCGCAGTCAGGAGGCTGGCGAGAGGGCAGCGAGAGGGTTAGCTGGATCTTAGCTAGAAATACTTGCACGAGTCAGGAAGCAGGCATGGGAGGAAGGAAATTAAGTGGAGACATCTGTGTAGCTTAGCTTTCAGCAGCTCTGCCTGGGGTAGGGGTGGGAGAGTCATGCCCAAGATGACATAACGTATTTTGTCTTTCGTGAGTTGAAAACAGAGGAAACTGCGAAAGCGAAGCATGGTCTGTGTCACGCATGGTCCGGGCATACCAAGTACATAATGGAGCAGTGTCAGTGCTTTCTGCTCTGCCTTTCACACCCCAAAATAACTCTTTAAAACAGAGAACTGAGGAGAATGTGATATGGTCCAAAAACTGATCTTGGACTTTTTTCGCAGACGACTGAGCCAGAGGCCGACTGCTGAAGAATTGGAGCAGAGGAACATACTGAAACGTAAGTCCTGATACTGCTGACATTTAACCTGAAGCCAGCTAGTTTGGATTGGTTTAGCTGTATGTTGGATGCTTTTTATAAAACATCAACTATTCTGTATATGCATCGTTAATAATAATAATGTGCATCATAAATGCAAATAAGTGCGCAAGTCTGTAGCAACATCTAGAGCTGCAGAAACAATTCTTTAAAATCAGAGTCAGTAAATTCACACGAATGAACAATCTATGGGGAAGAAACCCAGACGGTGAATCTCTTTTGCAAGTCCTGTTCCAAACAGAGGATCGGTTATTCTGAAAAGCCTTTATGCGGCTTTACATAGATGAGCATCCCATTATAAGTTAGTAAAGACATTAGGGCATGGCTTGATTAGTTTTCCTAAAAATCTTCACAGCAATCTAGACTAGGTGGAGCCTTTATTCAATTAAAAAAAGAAACCAGTGTGACTCGGGATTATTTCCCTGAAATGTTCCCCTGAAACTCTTCCTTTAAATCAGCCAAAAACTTGCTGGTAGATCCTCAAAACATTAAATGATGTTTTAAAGGGACAAAATACCATTTAGAGAGCCTGGTTGGAGTTAAGTTAGTAGATACGTTGCCACCAGCTTCAAGGGAAGCAGGACTGAGTCTAGCACGAATCTCGTAATCTCATGAATGAATAGGGAAAAAAAATGACAGTTTCTTTACTCACATTGAAGTGGTTTGAATATAAAAATTTTTTTAAAAAAAGCTGTTTATCTAATTGTTGTTACTTTGGAAACAGAAAACAAAAGAAACAAGTTCTTCCCTTTTTAAGTTAGTAAATCCATCATTCCAGGGAAATTTAAAAAAATTACTACAGAAAAAAGTATTTCTAAATGGTACCTTAAAATACCATAAGTCTCCTTACGTAGGTCCATAATTTACAATCTCATGTTGTTCAAATAACTGCCTTGTACAGAATCATAAAAATGTGGTAGCAGAAGATTAATTCTCTGAAAATTAGCAGAATTGGTTGATTAAATACTTCAAAATCAAATTCCTAGCAAGCTAATGATAGTGTTAACACTCAGCAGGGTTTTTTTCATCTGTTCACGTTACTACGCGTGGCAGACAAAGAGAAAGAGAGAGACACCACTGACAACGCAAAGAGGAGAAAAGACCGGACAGCAGAGCGGCACGGGCGAGCCCGAGGCTGCCAGGAAAGCCATTTCTTTGGGGCCAGCCCCCTTTTGATAGTTGTGCTCCTACCGGCTACTCCTAACTCCCTTGCCTGGCTGCTGGAGAAAGTCAGGGGCAGAAACTGGGAAAACAGGTGGCACATCCAGATGTGACTGTCTCACAGGGGGGTGGCAGAACAGCTGGAGGAGGGGGAACCTGCGACGTGACTGATGCCAGGCTCAGGCGAGGAGGGACAGAGGCCAATTCTCTTGGCAGCTTATGTTGTCATCCCGGGACTTGCCACCAGCATGACCCAACATGTGTCATGCACCACCTGGCACTGGTGAGTGACCAGTAAACACTGCCCTGGCACTGGTGAGGGTGGCTGGGGGGAGCTGGGGGTCGCGGGCAGCAGCTTTGGCAGCAGTGTTTGAACTGGCATCAGCAGAGAGGCAGCATCTCCAACACTGGGTACCTTGCAGAGATTCCTAAAGGTCACGTTGCCAAGCGCAGCAGTCACGTAGCAGCCTGAAAATGTCTTACATTTCAGAGGAATTATCTCCTGAATCACGTTGGTTTCTTTTTGAATTGAATAAAGGCTCTTAAATGACATGGATGTATTTCAAGATATTACCCCGAACCCAGAACTATATTGTATTTCCTAAATTGAATTTTTGTAGCTTGGTTCCTAAGCACAGATCTCCCCCAAAACATGGTAGACAAACAACTTCATAATTACAGGAAAAAGTAATGTGGTATTTCTAAGGCATCTCAACTTTTGGTGAAGCACAGCGGGAAAGGAACAAACAATTAAAATAGTTACATCATTAGAAAAAAGAAAGCATAAAAATGCTGCACTCTTAAGCAAGTTAATATAAATAGTGTCTGGTTTGTACAGCATCACTTTGTGTCCTTTCCCTAGACTTCTGAGAAAAAGAATTGTAACAAATATAATAGAACCTAGAGAAAAAGAGACTTAGGAAGCAATAATGAAAAGAGTGTAAATTCTCTACATAAGCAGGTCAAGCTATTTGCAAAAGCCCAGTTCATAGCACACACACGTACAAAAAAAAAAAAAAATCCAGCAAGCTCCCAAGTAAGAGTAAATCGGATTTCCTCTGCAGTGAAAGCTGAAATCTCCTTGATGCAAATGTCATGTCTGGTACCATGATGTGCCTGTTACATGTGTAACCACATTGCTGCCCATTCTGATGGGAAGAAATGAGGCAAAATGCGACTGGACATCCAGTCTTTATACGTTAAGTGATGGCTTCGTACCTCTGTTCTACTGCAATAATTATGAGATGGTCAGCTTTATTGAATTGCAAGGGCAAAGTGTCCATTGCACAAGTTCCACTGCTTGCTGGTAGCAACAGTAAGATTACAGCAGCCACAGCAAAGAAACCGAGAACAGGGACACTGGTGCTTGAAGGGTCCTTCACTGAAGCATACCCAATTCACTGACTCTTATTTAAGTCAAAGGCATGTAGTGAGAGGAGTCCAGACCTGCAGGGTTAGTGCAAAGGCTAAAGAACACTTTTTGCAGTTAATACTTGCTGGCCAAGTTCATGAGGAAGGATGCCTGAATCCTCCTCACACACCACCCCCGCCTTCTCAGATGGATACAAGTACTTCAGCTGTCAGTCTGGCACATTCAGGGTTGCATAAATTCCTCACAAAAATGATGGTTAGGTAGGCTCAGAGGGTCTCAGACTGTGCTGGGGGACATTTCACAGGCCTGAAAATCAGGCCTGAAAATCACACCCACACCCACCCACCCACCCTCACATGGACAGGTCTAGGGAAACAGAGCATCTCCTGAACACATAAGATAAAATAAAGCAACAATTTTGTAGCTTGGCAAGATTGGCATGACTTAATTAATTTTAATGACATAGCTAAAACAAAGGCACTTTCTGGTTTCAGAGGAGAATGTATTTGTAATTCCCAGCTTTTACCTGACGGAAGTCTTCAGCCTGCCTGGCTGTCTCTGAGGGTGGGTGGCTAGGCTGAGAAGTGAGGAGAAAAGGAAGACATTGTATGCCAAGTACAAAAATGAATGGCCATAACTAAGTTTTATACATAACTCTTCAGCTGCTTGCAGTTCTACCCTAGCTCTGTTTAGCGCTGTGTCTCTCTGGCTTAATCTTACAAGGATTTATTAGTGGCTCTGCTTCTGAGAGTAGGCATTTGCAGGACCAGCTCCTCCAAATTTGAGACACAAAGGGAAGAACAAAATTGCTAGAGGAACAATTGCCAGAAGAGAATCCAGCCCAGTAGGGACAGGAACCATTGAAAAAGGAAAAATATATTTATCAGTGTAGATATTCCAGTTAGCATTTAAAAAGCCATTTGTGACTCCCTGCTGTCTTCTGTTCTTTCTACTCCAGTATCAATTTCCTTCCTCCTAAAAATGTAAGCAGTATTTTTGGTAAAACGGCATTTAAAGATCAGAAGCGTATTGTAAAACATCATAACATTGACTGGCTCTTTGACCACTTTGGTGGAGATTTCCCAGTCCAAAAAAAGTGAGCCGTTGTGATAGACCTGTCAGCTCTACTGTCCTGAGCAGTGAGAAACCTGGCTTCCTCACCTGCTCAGAGACTTCTGTGGTCTCTGAACCTTAGGTCTTATTTCTGTGTGGGGAAAGCCCCAATTTTGAATGCGTTGGTTTGAAACGTTGCATCTCCTCCACTGTGGGCAGACTTCCATTGGATTAGGACCTCCTTATATTGTTTTTGGCTTGTCCCAGTTGGTTAGTGGGAGTGCTGACCTGTGATCTCTTGGCTGAAGAAGTTACGGCTGGCGGCTTGTTGCTGCCACTCTGCCAAGGGTGCCTGCTTCTCCCGCAGGATCAGTGGAGAGGAACCTGGCGTTCCCCCTTGGGTTTAATTCAGTCCAAAGTTGGATAATTTAAATCAAGCCACCTATCCCAAACTGGCCTTTAAGGTCCATAATCTTCCCTGCAAAGAGTTATTCCTGCCTGAAGGAATAACTATTCCTGAGCTAGTCCTATCTGAGTGAAAACCGGATCACACCAGGGGCACAGGGTACTTGTTGGAAAAGCCGATGAGCTGTGTTTGCTCTCACCTGTTATGCGTGGGCGTGATTGGAGTAAGGAGCAATTCAGCCATCAACGAAGCAGTGGAAAGGGATCCTAACTGATTGAGGAACTGGGTACCTAGAAACCTGGGCTTTTAGTGACTTTCAGTAAAGTTCAGTGGAAAGACACGCATGACAGCCTGCTCCTAAGTTGAAGAAGAGTTAGTATACTCAAATGTTATTGTCCTCTTGAGGGATAATGGTTGACACTTGCCCTGTTAAGTACTTGTAACGTGATCTTTTGGCTTAATGTTGAAAGTGGATTGCCCTAGGATGTGCTTTTACGCTCCAGTGCTGTGAAGGCTCATGATGGAAGGACACTCTCTCCTTACTCTGCTCAGGTCATGGGAAGTTGCAGATGTTGCTTGGCACCCCTGTTCTGAATTTTTTTTCCATTCTCTCCAAAGAGTAGCTGCAGAGAAATTATTCTGTAGATGGAGAAAAAAAATGCGTGTTTCTTTTCCAACCATTGACCTTGCAGCCTCGCAGAATCTGACCGTATCGTAGATGAACCCCCCCTGAGGCCACCAGGCCTGTGGGCAGGGAGATAACAGTTTCTGAAGAGCTGGCTCACTGCCTGGCCCTTCTAGAAAGTGACACACATGAAGAGGTGCCAACACAGGGCAAGGAAGGAGACTAGATGTTTTATGAAGTGTGTGAAGAAGTGCAGTAGCTACGGATCGAGGAAGTTCACCAGCCCCAGAGGGACATGCTGTGCATCAGAGAGGTCCTGAAACATTAATATGCTGATGGAGAGGCTTATTTTGTTGCATACTGTGCATGCCTGATGAGTCCACAACCTGAGATCCTTGTAAATCTTTTACAGCCCGGAATGAGCAAGAGGAGCAGGAGGAAAAACGAGAGATAAAGAGAAGATTAACACGTAAGGTGAGAAGCAACTTCGATCCTATTATGCCACTACTGTAACTTTCTCCCTACTGCACAGTTGTTTGCCTTTTTTCTCTTCCTAGCACCATTTTCAAAAGTAGAGTGTGAAACAAGTCTTCAATCTTTAGAAGAAATCACCCATGTTATAGGGTGTAAGTCCACAGACAGTGAAGAGAACCACTTTGCAGGCTATTGCTGGTAACATTTTGAAACTGGACAAAAGAAGATCTAGTCTTTATAACAGAAGGAGTTTTGAACAGTGAAGGATACAGAGCCTAGCGAGCACCATTTTCAAAAGTAGTGTGTGAAACAAGTCTTCAATCTTTAGAAGAAATCACCCATGTTATAGGGTGTAAGTCCACAGACAGTGAAGAGAACCACTTTGCAGGCTATTGCTGGTAACATTTTGAAACTGGACAAAAGAAGATCTAGTCTTTATAACAGAAGGAGTTTTGAACAGTGAAGGATACAGAGCCTAGCATTGGTCTAACCCTGCTCCCTGTAAATGTAATGGCTTCTGCAGCCATTACAAAGAGAGAGCAAAGTTAAAACAATGCTGATTGCATTTGAAGATTCCACTTGAAAAAGCATTAAATTGGGAAATAAACTTTTTCTGGAAAAGGAGATCGTCATTTGAGGCATTTAAACTAAATAGATACAAGCGCTCACAAAATGGTGTATAGTGCAAAAAACGATCTTGTATTGGCAGGGAAGGACGAACAAAACAGCACAGTTTGGTTTGGGGTTTCCTCCCATTTGAAAGTCATTTAATCTTAAAACTGAAGAACAGTCATTTCAGACACATACGTTCCGTTTCGCAGCTGGTGTAAATGTCTACAGATGCCCTGATACACATAGCCAACAATCCGTCCTGTTATTGCAGATAAACTTTATTTCACCACTGACATATTTCCTATCTCCAGAGGTGGAGAAAGCCCCCTAAAAACTCAATTGCTTGCAAAGCAGCACCAACCCCTTCCCGTACATTTTTAGGTGGCTTAGTCTGTTTGACTTATGTGATCACAAGCTTTCATGGTACAAATAATGACAAGGAAAGGGCTCTAAATATACATGCAAAGGTTACATTCGGAGAGCTGGATTGTTTTATTTTATGGTTAAAAATCTCACGCCTTATTCTCAGCTCATGTAAGTCAGCAGAGTTCTCCTTCACCAACGGGAGGATACTGCCGTTGTCTGCAGGAGCTAAGAATGCGTCCCCGGGAGCTATAATATTATTCTTTTAAATGCTTAAATCTGTGACAACAATGGCAGGGATGGTCTCGTAGCATCCCCTCGTAGCACTGCCTGAAAGAAAAGATCCTAACTGCATTGCAGGTGTTTCATGGGACTTACGCTCTGCGCAAAGGCTAGAAATACCGTTTTACCAGGCTTTTGATTTCCCTGTACATTGAAGGGTAAACACGTACAGGAATCCAATCCAAAGCTTGATCCCATTTGATGAACGGCTGTAAGAGATAAAAAGCAAAGCTACCCATACCCAATCTGCTGCCTAAGAAATGGAGGGTTGCTAACCCAGCCAGCATTATCACCGTGCGGTTCCCATCCTCTGCTATCTTGTAGGAAGGTGCAAAGCACATGAATTGCCTGTTGCAGACAGAGGCCACAGCTACTCGCTAAACTAAAACGCCCAGGCTGCTGTAGCATCGCAGCAGTGTCTGCTCCCTGAAGCCTCAGCAGTCTTCTATAAGATTTCTTTCTTTGTCTTGGTTGCACTTTTAAGTAGGAACAACAGCGAGAGCAGCGTCAGTCCGAGCCCCTGGCAGTCGGCTCTTTAATGTTCATACCCCTGTTCCCAGTCACATTCCTTTTAGCCTTTTTTGGTTTCTTCCCTAGTAAAGATTTTTCTCCCCCACGTTTGTGAGATTGGTAGCAACATGGCTTAGCATTGTTTGATTCTGATCATCTTTTTAAACTGTTGTAAAATGTTCTAGTGACACACAGTAATTTTCATGAAAGAACCACAGGCCTGATCTAAACACAAACTTTGTTCTCACCTACCAAACATACTGTTACAAAAGCTCAGGAATCACTAGAGGAAGGAAGTGAATAAAGTGTGCAAGCAGATAGGTAACAACTAGAAAAGCCAACCACCTAGTGAATCCTGCAAAAATTGTTGTTATTCCCCAGCCCCGTCTTTCATGAGCATGTCCCAGATGTGTCGTTGTGTCTACAGCAGAGTGGCAGGCTCCTTCTGTCAATTTGTACTGAAGTCTTATTACCAAAGGATTTTAAACCTCAGATCAAGCAGAAGTTTAATTGAGCACGGCAAGTGTTTTGCCCAGCAGACCTTTCTGTTTGCACTGAGGTTTAATGCACACACATGCCTACAGGGTAAATTCAACATAAGGAGAGTATACCACGTTGCCTCCTTGTAACCACGTGTGGTTGCTAATAAGAAGGGAAGGGGGTTCTGCAGAAGCCGCTGAAAAGACTTTTGACCTTGCACTATAGAAATTGCTACTGTCCCCGATTTTTTGGTGGCATTATTCCAACTCCAAGGGAACAACTCACTTCATCCGTTAAAAAGCTGTTCTTAAAATTCCTTCAGCACTGACATTTTGTTACAGTATTATGATGATAAGTTGTAACATGACATGCTGTAATAAGTAAGATTACCTTGCTAGGTCTAGATGCTTTATTAAAGTCAGCAATAAATATCCAGTTGAATTCATCATCTGGACAGGCAATTTCTAAAAAAAAAATTTTAAAAAAATCAGGTGACCTATAGCGAGCTGCCCCTTTAAGCACTTTTCATCCTTTCAGATTCATCTAACTCCAAATTAACTGGGCATAGGGAATAGCTGCCATTCAAAGAACAAAAAGGAGGCAAATGCTACTCGGTACAGTTTCTCTGTAGCTCCTGCCCGAGGAAGCCTGTCACCTGGGATGCCCATGGATGGGTTCCACACATCCAGCCACCCCGTGCTCCCTCTCCCTGCCCCTTGGGGCCCACCGAGCAGCTTGCTTTGAGTGGAGGGATATGTGGATTAGGAAAGGATTTCTCTGAGCACTGGTCTTGACCCACAAGCCCATTCCAGGAATTTTAACATGCGGAGGCCCTCTGGGAGAAGTGTAGCAAGCGGGTCCCCTCCACGAGGAGATCTGGGCCCCCAGGAATTACTACTAAGAATTTATCCTCTCTGAACCGTGGTGAATTTGGCCGAGCACCAAGGCAATTAACACCAGCCTGAACTCTCCCTGAGGACTTCCATTACAGAGAGAGAGAGTCATAGCCTGGATTAACAGAACACATTACAAATCACTTGCAAAGAGGAATAAAACTCTTCTTTTCCTACCTTCCCTTGTCTCAAATAGCATCATGCTCCCCATTCCCCAGAGCTGTTTACTGCTTCCTATCCCCCACTGTCAATAGCTAAGTTTTCCCAAGGTCTAGCTTCAAAACTAAAGAATCTCTTAGCAGTAATAATGACAACCAAAGTGATGAGGTATGGCTATTTCTTAAAATCCATGCAATAATCTGAACTCTTTGCTCCCATTAAATTCCTGCCCCAGTACAACTTAAACTCTCTGTTCACTGGAGAGCAAGCTGGTGCCTCACTGGGAAATGTCTTGCTGTTCAATCTTTTCTTTAATTGACCTCCACTGGCTTGCATCAGCACAGGCTGTTCAAAATAATGAACTCTTGAGAGAGGTGGGACTCGTTAGAGGGAGGTGAGAGGAAGGCGGGGGGAAAAAGGTCAGAGAAGAAAAAAGGTCAGCAGCTAATTTGGATAAACTGCATTTATAGTCAGAGAGAAAGGTCTTTGGGGCATTTTCATCACATCCTGCTCCTATGTCTTACCACAAAAGGTGGGGAGCAAAGGAGAGAGGGGGTTGTGTGCGCTGCTAGTTAGGATCTGTATTTTTCACCTTGGTTTCTTCCCTAAATAATAACCATAACATTTTAATGAGGTAACAAAGCAGGCAATGATGAAGTGGCAAGACAACGAGCTTCCCTGTGACTGAAGTGGAGCAAACTCAGCATTTCACATTTGACTAAATCCCAAGACCAGCCTGGCAAGAGTACGTCCCCCTCCACTTTACCTGGTAGCGGTGCTTGGGTTTGCTTCATTTCTCATGCCGAGAACAAAGGGGTTTGTGTTAAACCTTCCCTTGCAAATTGGCTCAGTATCAAAGCTTGAAACGTGCCCATTTTTATCTCCAGTGATCCAGAATATACAGAGGAAAACTTGACCTCCCGTGAGGTCACATGGGAGGTCCTGTCCTCATTTACACTGCTTTCGCATTAAAACAAATCCATTTACTTTGAAAGGGGTTTTTGCCCTGGTTCATACTCAAATAATGAGGTCACTCGCCATAAAGTTGCCTTGCTCCCTCAGCTCACAAATCTTCACAAATAGGTGAATAGAAATGTATATACCAAGGAGGTACACCCAGAAGTCCAGACACACACATGCACATGCCTCTGACATTAACACAAGTAACTAAAAAAGGGTCCAGCTCAGTGAGTGAGATCCCTTTCTCCCCGCGTGGAGCACCACCGCCTTGTGCAGGCAATTGCATCGTGTCCTTTTACTGTACGTTTTGAACGTGCCCTGTTCTTTCTGCCTGTTAGAAGAAGCAGAGCTCATTCTCAGGTGTTGCCCAAGAAGGATTGTGTAGCATTAAGCAATTTTGACCCAAGAGACCACAGCTCTCAGGCCATAAAAATAAACTCCAAGGTGAGATCTCAGGTGAGCTGTGCCCTTATCGTGAACAGACATTGCACTGACACCTGCAGTGGAGCCACTTAGAGTCTCTTAGCAAAGCTGTTTTCCCAGCTATTTTAGAGTTAAGGGTGCTCTGGGTAGCTCAGACATACTGAGAGACCCTCATGCTTAGCAGCTCACAAGAAATCTCAGCAGTGGCATGAGAAAGAGGCAGGGCAGTTTGTTAACTGTTCAAATAATGTAGCTTTAATTAATTGCTTTTAGAAAACCACTCAGTGTGGTTGTCCCTCTCTTTTCATTTAGTATGATCAGATCAGCACTTTGGTTTAATGTACTGAATATTTTGTGTGTGTGTGTATTTATATGTGTAAATATATGTAGATATATGCCTATACATGAACTATGTGGTATAAGGTGTGGATTTCAGGACTCTCTTTCACAGTCAGAGCACTGGCACGAGATTCAGTGCATCTTTTGTCTGTTAATAGCTCTGCCCCGGGTCCCCTGGGTCACCTTGAGCTGGTTGCTCGGTCTCTGCGCTTCGCTTGCTCCAACTGCTCTGTGGGGAAGGAGACGCTGCCCACCACTCTGACAGGGTGTATAAGTACCTGAAATTGCTCTGGTTGTAGGTTTCTGAAGGAAAGGCAGGGCATCTAAAAATAATACACAGTAATAGTTGTATGACTTCAGAGGAAGAGAAGCAGCAGCTTTTAGTCTGTCTTACGTTCAGGTGTCACCTAAGAATGAAATTGCACATTAACAGCAAAGTTTCACAATGTGCTTATGCCCTTGACATTTTTTCCTGTATAACTCAGTGCACTGTTCTTCACGCCCACCGAAGGGTACAGTGTGTTTCAGTGCTGCAAAATGTGCAGGTGATGCACCTAATTTGGTTTTTGTGCATTTGCGAACGTGAGAACTTACCTCAGATTTGTCTCATTTCATCATGTGGCCCTTAACATTTACTGTCATTCCTTTGATTTTAACCCACACCCAGCGCACCAGGAAGCCAAATTAGCTGTTTAAGACCCAGTGCAGCATTGAGGTAAATACCAGCAGTGAATTCACATTGCTGGCAAAAGTACCACTGCCTCGTGGTGGCTCTTGGTGCTCTTGTGCTCTTGACACCACCTAGACATGAGTCTGGCACAGCATGCTTCAGTATATCAACAGCCACCTGCCTTCTCCTTTGTACAAACTTGCTAATCACTTAGATTAGCACAAACATGAAAGCCGGCTAATGTCAAGAGCTGACAGAAGCTGTGAAATAGAGCCAGTCATTTTGTGAAAGTCCTCTTCCAGCTTGGAAAGCTTATAGGAGCTCCTGCTTCCCTTGTAGCCATTTAGAAACACAGAGTTTAATTCACAGGATTTTGTATTTTGTTGGTGTTGTCTTACTCCATGTAACAAGACATTTTATTTTTTAAAAAACTCCATCCTAATTTGAAACAACATCTAGGCTATGTCCTAAAATGATAAAAGCTGAGAAATGTATGATAATATTGGTGATTCATCCTTAATTCTTGCTGTTGTGAGAAAAGCAGCAGTTGATACAAGTAAAGATGGAGCCTCACCCCTATCTTTGAAATTTTGAGGTGTAGTCATAATATTATTTCAGCATAAAGATTCTCTATTCCCATAGTCAGGGCTTAGATTTTAAATAATCAGAAGCAAAATTCTGCTGTGCTATCTGAGTAATAATGCATCAGCGCTAACAAACCTGCAGCTCCTAGCAGTAGGGCTGCTAGAAAAACCTAGCAATTTGAAATCACATTCAAAATGAGTTGTAGGTCAGAGAGAAGCCTCCCTCATAGCATAACTATGGTTAAGCATGGTAATAGCAGTTTGGTTTGCTTGCTTTTTAAAAGCCTGTCTGTTAATGGCAGTGTGTATTTGGCTTGCAGGTGACTTAGGCATAGGTATCAGGGCTGCAGGCTGAAGAGACAATTCTCTTCTGCTAGTGTGAAAAGTAACATTTTTAAATCTATACGTGTTTCGAGCTGCTTTATTGTGCCCTCTGGCTTTTCTGACGTGGTACTCTAGCTCACAGATAGGTTTGTCCTGTTGTCTAAAAAAAAAAAAGGTTATGCCTACTGTGTATGCATTTTGGTTTTAAAAAAAGGTCCCCAAAACCTGTCGTCTGAGTTCAGAAAGTCATGCTTCTTGCTAACCTCACTGCATGGCTGGCCTGAACGTGGATATATAAAATGGGGCTTTTCTTGGGAGACTCTTGGAAGAAACAAGAGGAGGCGTATAGATGTTGTGAGACAAACACATGCGGAGAAGCTCACCCCAGGAAACTTCATGCCTCCCATAGAAGAAGGTGGGTTTGAGAAAACTGTCTATTTTTAAGATCTTTGCAATATTCAGAAGTTTGAGAGTTGCTTTTTTTCAAACCAGCAAGGAGTTTTTCCCCTATTACATGTTGTAATTTACCCTAAAATGGCTATGGAGACAACACATGAACTGCCAAGCTGCGACTTGACTGATGGCAGCTGTCCTAGGCAAGGGCATTACGTGGCAGTGTAGAGTTGTGCTCCTGGTTACCCTTTCTTTCCGAGATTTCTCTCCCTTCAGTGTGTGCAAAATGGCTGGGCTGCAGCCAGGAGGGGTAGAACGTGATTCCTGTCCCTGAGCATCTCACAGGCGGGGCATTAGTGCAGCTCTGCATGAGGTGTTTGAACCCAGTTCATAAGTGCATGCTCAGGGCTATCCATGTGAGGAGAGCAGCCCCACCATCACCTCCCGTCGCAACCATCTTTCCTAAAAAGAGAAGAGAGAGGCAACCATCCATGCCAAGAACAAGCACACAGGGATTTAAATCCAGAGGCAGGATGGGGCAGCAGAGCTATCTTGCATCAGCACCCAAATGCTGGAGAAATGTGGGATTTCAAGCATGTGCTTCTCTTTCTTGTGATCTTGCAAATTTTTCACCCTCCACCTAGCATCCTGGTGGTTCTGAATCTTAATTCTCCCTGGAAGATGAAATGCAGGGAACCAAGATACTTATTTTGGGAGGAAGGTGGAATTGCATGTCAGGATCCAGGAGCCTAAATACCTTTGCAGAACAGAGTCTCAAGCATTTTATGAAATATGTAGACCTTTCACTATTCACAAGGGTGAAATATTACAAAACACACCTATTTCTAGTGAGTGGGAATAGCATGATATACTGTCTAGCTAATTGTTAGCAGGATATTATTTTTTCTGCTACATCATGGTTACAAATGCTTCACTCTAATAGTGAAACTTTTGCAGCTAATGTACAGCCACATGCACACATATATGTAGAACCTTCTTCAGAAACGCTTGTGTAACTGCTTTTGACATTAACCAACATGCTGTGCATCCAAGGAGAATTGATTCCTGAAAGCCAATTCCTGTCCCTAGCCATGTAACCGGCTGTACAATACGTGGACTACCAGCACACTACTGTCTCTAAATTGAGAGGAGAGTTTTGACTGTGGCTGCCTATTCTGCTGTGGAATTTGAAAGAAATGCTTTGGAACAATGAAGGTGCTTTCTTGACATGATACAATCCACCCTTGCAATTTTTTTTCTCGGCTTGTAGTATGCAATGTAAACTGTTAAAAGTCAAATACGCTGTGACACAAAATTGAGCTGCAGCACGCAGTGAAAAGTTCAATGAGCAATAGTCATCATCACCCTGCCTGCCTTTTCTGGAGGTAAGGACAAGTCTGCAGAGTATCAGAATGGCAAGGGACGTTGTTTGTCACCTTTTGCACGTAATTCAGGGCAGGATCTGCTTGGTGCCTTTGCCTGACTCTTCTCAGGCTGGGGAGCGTACTGCCTGTGCAGGTAGTTTTAAAGTTGTGTTGTGGTCTTCGTCTCTTCTTGAGACATCAATGCACTGGGAGACTTTCTTGCATTACATCTTATTTCTGCCAGGGGTGACCAACCTCAGCCAGCAATTGGGGTCTCCAGCCACAGCTGCTTCCCAAGCAACAGTGGGCTGCTCCGGCAGCAAGGTGGGATGATATTCAAGATGCTATAACAAGAGGTTGTCTCCCAAGTAGCAATTCCTTGAAAGGTTGATAAAACCAACGATACTGGGAATGTCTGAACCCTCTTGTTATCATAACGTCTGTTGTAGTAAAATAAATACCCAAGCAGCACTCTGCAAGAAAAAAGTGAAGTCCTGATGTCTTTTTCCACTCCTTCCTCAAACCTGCAGCTGAGTCAAAGGCCCACGGTAGAAGAGCTACGTGAGAGGAAGATCCTCATCCGCTTCAGTGACTACGTGGAAGTGGCAGACGCACAGGACTACGACAGGAGGGCGGACAAACCCTGGACACGACTCACAGCTGCTGACAAAGTAAGTGAAGCCATGGCTCGGGAGAGCCATGATCTAAGCATGTCGCAGAAAACGGCATCCCTCAGGTCCCACAGGTCCCACAGCCATCAAGGAATAAACCTCCACTTGAGTTCCCTTCCCAGCACACCTGTGTTTTCTTCCTATTGACAAGGTTTGTTGTTTGAGTCATAAATCTTTGGCAAGAAGGCTCCTATATGCATGGAAACCAGGAGCAAGCCTAGCAGCATTATACCACTTAAACAGAGAGGGGAGAATATCAAGCCCTTTGGGGAAAGGTCTCGAACCCTGTTACTTGTTTGTTGGTTTTGCTCTTGCCACATAATGCTGCCAGCTGAGAGCTCCTGCAAGACCTAGCAGAGCAGTGTGACAGCAGCACTTGCCAGAATTGCTATGCCAGGACGGAGCAGGCCTGGGTGCAGAAATGGCAGCAGGTCAAATAATTGGCAAAAGCACCTCCCACCGAAGCCAGATAACTTCTCTCTAGTGTGTTACGACAGGGGTGTTCACTCAGGATTTCTGCCCCGTTCCACAGAGTATTTTAAGCACTAAACTGAAATCGCAGGAGCCCTGCAGATGAAGAAAAGCTGTGTATTTGGTATCGAGTGCGCTGTCCTCTGAGCATCAGTGGGACCTTCACCAAGTGATGTCTCTGGTGGCAGCACTGGTGGCAGAGGAGTTAAATTGCTGGCAAATTATAACAGTCATATCCTGAGGGTCTTAATGGTGCCTCAGGAAGAAGACTTAAACATTTTATGGCCACTGTAAGAAAAGAGGACTGCGTGGCTGATCAGTGACTCCCATGCTATGATGCCCATGTAATTTTAAAGACTTTCAGGTATCCGACTATTTCTTTGCTGTGGGACTCATGCAGCGACAGAGACCATGATGTCCAATGTTTAGAGACAGGAGCAGGATTCCTGGCCATGCCACTCATTTGTGGTGCTCTTGGTTTTATTCACAGAGGAAAGGGCAGCCTGTTCTATTTGTATAATTTAACCAAAGGACTTGTATAGTTTTGTGACCACTGTCTGGTGGTTTTCTCCTTGACAGAGGGCTTTTTCAGTTTAGCTTTGGATTAACTGCATTAACTTTAGCATAAACTGATCTGAAAAAAAACTTCCTCTGGACTGTCCACTTGGTTAAATTAGGTTTTCCCATTTTACCTCACCACGTTGGACAAGATCTTACTCAACTGACTTAGTTATATTCTCCCAATTGGTAGATGAGGGAGGGAATAAATCTCCAACTGGTTCTGCAGCCATTGAGAGATCCCTGTCTGGGATGAAAGGCATGGAGAGACTTCAGCTGGGAAAGGAGAAGATTTGGTGTCCAGAGATGTCCTTTCTCATCCTGTGTCTGTGAAGAGAACAAGTATTAAATACCGCTATTAAATGTAGCCTGGCAAAGAATTCAGTATTAAGGCGAAGTACTCTGAGGTCCCTTTTTCTTTTTTATAATGCATGGGCAAAGTCAATACACAGAGCAAAGGGCTTAAGTTCTCCAAGTGAACCTTTCCTAAGCAAAGCAGGAGGAGAAATGTTTGTCATTCTAATATTAATTCCCCTTACGGCATAAGGAAGCAGATATATTATTTTTGGGGTTTGCGTCATATGGGTGGTATTCTGATTTCTGCTGTTCAGATGACCTGCTTTTCCCCACCACTGTGTCCACGGTTGGAAAAAACAGCCAGACAAATTGGAAGCAACTCTAAAATTTCTGACAAAGCTGCAACATCCTATAAAAGATTATTTTCTTCCAGAGCTTTGATTCAATAAGCGTCTTCATTGGTCAGCACAGGCTAGATTTATTGCAAAAATAGATTTTAGTAATGGACTTTTCTGTTTGTCAGTAAATCTTGCTCTGTGTGCTGGATGTAGGGAACTGCCTTCAGTCTGACTTCATCTTTACCAGGTCTGACTGTTACAGGAATAAAAAGGGCACTTTTAAAGCGCTCCAACAGATGAGGGATGCAGGGGAAAGGCTTTCAGAACTTGTGGGAGTCAGCAGCCCGGGTGGCCTCCTTCACAGTCACTTAAGCAGCAAATTGGTCTGCTGAAGGTAGGCCCTTGAGTTGCTGCATAGCCATCGCTCTGCCCTGATAGATGGAGGCAGAGCCTGAGAGACGTTTCTAAGGTAAATAAAAAACGAAAGCTGGGCAGAAGGAGCACAAGGGGCCTTTTCTGTAGATCACACTCGCAAAATCTATCACTTAGGGCTTGTCAAGGCAAAGGTAGTTGGTGACTGGATCAGTGGCTGTTGCAAAAGCCCTGTTTCGGGCTCGTGCTCTTCATACTAGTTTAGATTTCCTTCATGGAGAAAAATTCCTGACAGAGTACCACCAACCGGAGCACCCACTTGCAGCTGCTGATGCTGATTTCAGCATCACACGGAAAGGCAGTGGCACACACCGTGGACCCGTGGGAGCATTTGGCTGCAGCAGCCGCCTTGCACATCCTCTCCGTATGCTCACAGTGAAACCCAGTTGTGAGCTACAAATATCACAGGGCTGTCAGAAGTCTTGATTTTGGGGCTTGGGACTTGAGCCAGTTCTGCTGAGCACCCTCTCTGACATGAAGCTGAGTCCCTCCAAGTCACCCCTTCTTTTTTTTTTTGTCTTCAATATTTCTCTTCCTACCAGTCACCCCTGGTTTTCTTTTCCCTCATGGACAAACCACAGAGGCTGTAGGTAACTGGGTCTCCTGCAGGTGCTGAATATGACCGTCGGTGGCTAGTTTTCTCCTGGATTAGTGCTTTGAATTGGTTCAGTAAATGGCACAGCTGGGTCAGAAGGGAGGAGGAGGGCAGAGGGGCACAGCCCGAGGCAGAGAGGAGGGCAGGGAGCCAGGCATCCCTCTTTGCCTCCCAAGTAAGCCCAGCCACTTTAGGTAACTTCACCCGAGGAAATTCAGGACCGCATAAAGGCAGGAGACATCTCAAATATGAGTCCGACAGGATCCAGGCCCAGTTTACTCACAGTCCAGCTCTGAAACAGATCTGTTTGAGAAACTCAAACAGTGTTTGAGAAACTCTGGTGCACATTTTTTTTCTCATGCTTATGCTAATTTGAATTTTGTACATGAAAGTGTTTACATAATGAGCCAGAATTGGGTTCTGTATCTGCGTTGTCTACGATGTATTTTCAAATTCAGCCATTCCACCGAAGCATTTATCTCTTCCCTGTATGTGATTTAGAACATGTTTATCTCTGTTCCTTTTCACATTTTAAAGTCTTTTTTATGTTATTCTTTCTCTGTCTGATAATGTTATCTATCTGCTGCACTTTTAATATACTGTTTTGAAAGCAAAGTGAATTTATTTTGATCTCTCTCCTTTATACATTTATGAGTTTATTTGTCCTTTGCAGGCAGCCATTCGAAAAGAGCTTAATGAATTTAAAAGCACTGAAATGGAAGTTCATGAATTAAGTAGGCATCTAACAAGGTAAGCTGAGATTAATTTTTTAAGACTATCAATGAATGCTGTTGTTTTCAAAAAAAAAAACCCAGTGGCTGTTTCTCCAACACCCACTGAACACACCATGAGGTCTAAACAACATTTAGAATTACAGGCTGTAAAAGAAACTCGCACAGACGAACTCATGCTGCCTCATTACATGGCAGTATGCAGGCACGTGCCCTCTCTTTAATGAAGTGGAACCTCCTTATTTTATTTTTTATATCATCATGCTCTAGCTGCATGTCTGTTCTTCTGATATCAAAAGTAAATAGTGTTGGTGTCTGAAGGAGGACAGGAAGGTATTGTAGAGCCAGTACGTAGCAAGGTATGAATGAGTGTAGACTCAAACCCCGCTGAGCGTACATTCCGCACTACGCACGTGTCCTGGTTGCGGCTGGGATAGAGTTACGTACGTTCCCCGTTCCACACTGAGCACATCCCACGCACAGATCTCTCAGTCCTGCCCTCCACATCCTGCCATAGGCGATGCAGTGGGGAAATAGCAAGATCAGCATTATTTTTTACACTTTTAGGCCTTTTTCAGTTAAAAAGGTAGAGACTGAATGAATTATCCGTGACCCCAAACTAACAACCCTCCTCTCTGACAGACTGCGGCCGAGGCACGCTGGGAGGTCAGGGCATGTCCCCTCACACAGCCTGTGCTGAGTCTGCTCTGGCTTTGATGCCGAGATGAACTGAACTTTGGGCATTTCAGCTGAAGTCAGGCCTTTGCAAATCAACATTAACCCCCACTCACTGTTAGTCGTTAAAGACAAGTGTTAGTATTGAAGACAAGTGAGAGTGAAATCTGGTGCAAAACTGGAGCTGCCCTTGTATTAATACGTTCATCAGCTAGGTGCTCATAAAAAATGCAGTTAATACTTTTAAGGAAAATGCAGAAAGGCTCAAGGCAAAATTAATTTTGTATTAGGGGATTTTTATGTGTATAAATTAATAATTATATTAAAATTCACCACATGTATTATGCATACATTCCCTTGCAGAAACGATCTCCCTTTTACTTCCTAGCATGTGCTGGGATGGTTGCACTGGGGTTTGTAATAACGGAGAGCTGCTAGAGACAAGCCAGCTGCCTTAGAGCCACGAGGTCTGGAAGAAGCTTTAGGGTGTGCAGTTGGCCTAGATCTGTTGACCCCGGTGACTGAGCCTTTGAGGCACATTTGGCTCACTCCTCCAGGAGAGCAGTGACAAATTTAGAAAGGATGAGGCTGCTTTAAAGGGGGTGTTGCTACAAGGAGTTGAGCTCCATTGAGAGCTCCATTGATTTCCATGAGGCCTTTAGCATCCCACAAACGTAGAGAACAGTTTAGGTTTCCAGAAGTCTCTCCAGATGCTTGGCTTTTGCAGGTTTCTGGGCAGTTTTGCATCTCTTCCAGTGTTGGGGTGAGCAGTGACCCTCTGAGATGACTCAGTTTGTTTTTGAAAGCCACTGAGTGGCTTTGACTCACTAAGTCTGGGCCAAGCATACTCAGAGGTATAGCTAATATAATAGAAATTGGAATAAGGGTTTGTCTGAA